>NW_024714429.1:0-17013 GCF_018991925.1 Homarus americanus
GTATTTTTGGCCAAAAATCCTTTAAGGCTATAGACTTACAATTTTTGTCATTTTCGGCCAAAAAATGGATTTTGTTCAAAATTTCAGTATAGGTACTCCTGAATGTGCTGCTTAAGGATCTGTTAACCCAAATTTTATATCTTGATTATAACTTGTTCAAATGGCTTTTAGAAAATGTTCAAATGATTTTTAGAACATTTTAATTACTTTTGCAATGCTAATTACTCGCCACTTATGGGTTTTCAGGGTCATTTCTTGGTGCTTGTGTATTATTCTGGATGTACTTAAATAGTTGAGCACATTAAATTTTTAGTTCAGAGAGAAAACGTATTTTTGGCCAAAAATCCTTTAAGGCTAGACTTACAATTTTTGTCATTTCGGCCAAAAAATGGATTTTGTTCAAAATTTCAGTATAGGTACTCCTGAATGTGCTGCTTCAGGATCTGTTAACCAAAATTTGATATCTTGATTATAACTTGTTCAAATGGCTTTTAGAAAATGTTCAAATGATTTTTAGAATATTTTAATTACTTTTGCAATGCTAATTACTCGCCACTTATGGGTTTTCGAGGTCATTTCTTGGTGCTTGTGTATTATTCTGGATGTACTTAAATAGTTAAGCACATTAAATTTTAGTTCAGAGAGAAAAAGTCTTTTTGGCCAAAAATCCTTTAAGGCTATAGACTTACAATTTTTGTCACTTTCGGCCAAAAAATGGATTTTGTTCAAAATTTCAGTATATGTACTCCTGAATGTGCTGCTTAAGGATCTGTTAACCAAAATTTGATATCTTGATTATAACTTGCTCAAATGGCTTTTAGAAAATGTTCAAATGATTTTTAGAATATTTTAATTACTTTTTACCCAATGCTAATTACTCGCCACTTATGGGTTTTCGAGGTCATTTCTTGGTGCTTGTGTATTATTCTGGATATTACTTAAATAGTTAGGCACATTAAATTTTAGTTCAGAAAAAGTCTTTTGGCCAAAAATCCTTTAAGGCTATAGACTTACAATTTTTGTCACTTCGGCCAAAAAATGGATTTTGTTCAAAATTTCAGTATAGGTACTCCTGAATATGCTGCTTAAGGATCTGTTAACCAAAATTTGATATCTTGATTATAACTTGTTCAAATGGCTTTTAGAAAATGTTCAAATGATTTTTTGAATATTTTAATTACTTTTGCAATGCTAATTACTCGCCACTTATGGGTTTTCGAGGTCATTTCTTGGTGCTTGTGTATTATTCTGGATGTACTTAAATAGTTAGGCACATTAAATTTTAGTTCAGAGAAAAAAAGTATTTTTGGCCAAAAATCCTTTAAGGCTTTAGACTTACAATTTTCGTCATTTCGGCCAAAAAATGGATTTTGTTCAAAATTTCAGTATAAGTACTCCTGAATGTGCTGCTTAAGGATCTGTTAACCAAAATTTGATATCTTGATTATAACTTGTTCAAATGGCTTTTAGAAAATGTTCAAATGATTTTTAGGAAAATTTTAATTACTTTTGCAATGCTAATTACTCGCCCTTATGGGTTTTTCAGGGTCATTTCTTGGTGCTTGTGTATTATTCTGTGCTTAAATAGTTAGGCACATTAAATTTTAGTTCAGAGAGAAAAAGTCTTTTGGCCAAAAATCCTTTAAGGCTATAGACTTACAATTTTTGTCACTTTCGGCCAAAAAATGGATTTTGTTCAAAAATTCAGTATAGGTACTCCTGAATGTGCTGCTTAAGGATCTGTTTACCAAAATTTTATATCTTGATTATAACTTGTTCAAATGGCTTTTAGAAAATGTTCAAATGATTTTTAGAATATTTTAATTACTTTTGCAATGCTAATTACTCGCCACTCATGGGTTTTCGAGGTCATTTCTTGGTGCTTTTGTATTATTCTGGATGTACTTAAATAGTTAGGCACATTAAATTTTAGTTCAGAGAGAAAAAGTCTTTTTGGCCAAAAATCCTTTAAGGCTATAGACTTACAGTTTTTGTCACTTTCGGCCAAAAAATGGATTTTGTTCAAAAATTCAGTATAGGTACTCCTGAATGTGCTGTAGGATCTATTAGCAAAATTTTTATATCTTGATTATAACTTGTTCAAATGGCTTTTTTAGAAATGTTCAAATGATTTTTGGGAATATTTTTAATTACTTTTTGCAATGCTAATTACTCGCCACTTATGGGTTTTCGAGGTCATTTCTTGGTGCTTGTGTATTATTCTGGATGTACTTAAATAGTTAGGCACATTAAATTTTAGTTCAGAGAGAAAAAGTCTTTTGGCCAAAAATCCTTTAAGGCTATATAGACTTACAATTTTTGTAATTTTCGGCCAAAAAATGGATTTTGTTCAAAATTTCAGTATACGTACTCCTGAATGTGCTGCTTAAGGATCTGTTAACCAAAATTTGATATCTTGATTATAACTTGTTCAAATGGCTTTTAGAAAATGTTCAAATGATTTTTAGAATATTTTAATTACTTTTGCAATGCTAATTACTCGCCACTTATGGGTTTTCGAGGTCATTTCTTGGTGCTTGTGTATTATTCTGGATGTACTTAAATAGTTAGGCACGTTAAATTTTAGTTCAGAGAGAAAAAGTCTTTTTGGCCAAAAATCCTTTAAGGCTATAGACTTACAATTTTTGTCACTTTCGGCCAAAAAATGGATTTTGTTCAAAAATTCAGTATAGGTACTCCTGAATGTGCTGCTTAAGGATCTGTTAACCAAAATTTTATATCTTGATTATAACTTGTTCAAATGGCTTTTAGAAAATGTTCAAATGATTTTTAGAATATTTTAATTACTTTTGCAATGCTAATTACTCGCCACTTATAGGTTTTCGAGGTCATTTCTTGGTGCTTATGTATTGGATGTATACTTAAATAGTTAGGCACATTAAATTTTAGTTCAGAGAAAAAACGTATTTTTGGCCAAAAATCCTTTAAGGCTATAGACTTACAATTTTTGTCATTTCGGCCCAAAAATGGATTTTGCTCAAAATTTTAGTATAGGTACTCCTGAATGTGCTGCTTAAGGATCTGTTAACCAAAATTTGATATCTTGATTATAACTTGTTCAAATGGCTTTTAGAAAATGTTCTAATGATTTTTAGAATATTTTAATTACTTTTGCAATGCTAATTACTCGCCACTTATAGGTTTTCGAGGTCATTTCTTGGTGCTTGTGTATTATTCTGGATGTACTTAAATAGTTAGGCACATTAAATTTTTAGTTCAGAAGAAAAAAGTCTTTTTGGCCAAAAATCCTTTAAGGCTATAGACTTACAATTTTTGTCACTTTCGGCCAAAAAATGGATTTTGTTCAAAATTTCAGTATAGGTACTCCTGAATGTGCTGCTTAAGGATCTGTTAACCAAAATTTGATATCTTGATTATAACTTGTTCAAATGGCTTTTAGAAAATGTTCAAATGATTTTTAGAATATTCTAATTACTTTTGCAATGCTAATTACTCGCCACTTATGGGTTTTCGAGGTCATTTCTTGGTGCTTGTGTATTATTCTGGATGTACTTAAATAGATAGGCACATTAAATTTTAGTTCAGAGAGAAAAAGTCTTTTTGGCCAAAAATCCTTTAAGGCTATAGACTTACAATTTTTGTCACTTTCGGCCAAAAAATGGATTTTGTTCAAAAATTCAGTATAGGTACTCCTGAATGTGCTGCTTAAGGATCTGTTAACCAAAATTTGATATCTTGATTATAACTTGTTCAAATGGCTTTTAGAAAATGTTCAAATGATTTTTAGAATATTTTACTTAATTTTGCAATGCTAATTACTCGCCACTTATGGGTTTTCGAGGTCATTTCTTGGTGCTTGTGTATTATTCTGGATGTACTTAAATAGTTAGGCACATTAAATTTTAGTTCAGAGAGAAAAAGTCTTTTTGGCCAAAAATCCTTTCAGGCTATAGACTTACAATTTTTGTCACTTTCGGCCAAAAAATGGATTTTGTTCAAAATTTCAGTATAGGTACTCCTGAATGTGCTGCTTAAGGATCTGTTAGCAAAATTTGATGTCTTTGATTATAACTTCAAATGGCTTTTAGAATATTTTAATTACTTTTTGCAATGCTGATTACTCTCGCCACTTATGGGTTTTCAGGAGTCATTTCTTGGTGCTTGTGTATTATTCTGGATGTACTTAATAGTTAGGCACATTAAATTTTAGTTCAGGAGAGAAAAAGTCTTTTTGGCCAAAAATCCTTTAAGGCTATAGACTTACAATTTTTGTCACTTTCGGCCAAAAAATGGATTTTGTTCAAAAATTCAGTATAGGTACTCCTGAATGTACTGCTTAAGGATCTGTTAACCAAAATTTTATATCTTGATTATAACTTGTTCAAATGGCTTTTAGAAAATGTTCAAATGATTTTTAGAATATTTTAATTACTTTTGCAATGCTAATTACTCGCCACTTATGGTTTTTCGAGGTCATTTCTTGGTGCTTGTGTATTATTCTGGATGTACTTAAATAGATAGGCACATTAAATTTTAGTTCAGAGAGAAAAAGTCTTTTTGGCCAAAAATCCTTTAAGGCTATAGACTTACAATTTTTGTCACTTTCGGCCAAAATATGGATTTTGTTCAAAAATTCAGTATAGGTACTCCTGAATGTGCTGCTTAAGGATCTGTTAACCAAAATTTTATATCTTGATTATAACTTGTTCAAATGGCTTTTAGAAAATGTTCAAATGATTTTTAGAATATTTTAATTACTTTTGCAATGCTAATTACTCGCCACTTATGGGTTTTCGAGGTCATTTCTTGGTGCTTGTGTATTATTCTGGATGTACTTAAATAGTTAGGCACATTAAATTTTAGTTCAGAGAGAAAAAGTCTTTTTGGCCAAAAATCCTTTAAGGCTATAGACTTACAGTTTTTGCCACTTTCGGCCAAAAAATGGATTTTGTTCAAAAATTCAGTATAGGTACTCCTGAATGTGCTGCTTAAGGATCTGTTAACCAAAATTTTATATCTTGATTATAACTTGTTCAAAATGGCTTTTAGAAAATGTTCAAATGATTTTTAGAATATTTTAATTACTTTTGCAATGCTAATTACTCGCCACTTATGGGTTTTCGAGGTCATTTCTTGGTGCTTGTGTATTATTCTGGATGTACTTAAATAGTTAGGCACATTAAATTTTAGTTCAGAGAGAAAAAGTCTTTTTGGCCAAAAATCCTTTTAGGCTATAGACTTACAATTTTTGTCACTTTCGGCCAAAAAATGGATTTTGTTCAAAAATTCAGTATAGGTACTCCTGAATGTGCTGCTTAGGGATCTGTTAACCAAAATTTTATATCTTGATTATTACTTGTTCAAATGGCTTTTAGAAAATGTTCAAATGATTTTTAGAAAATTTTAATTACTTTTACAATGCTAATTACTCGCCACTTATGGGTTTTCGAGGTCATTTCTTGGTGCTTGTGTATTATTCTGGATGTACTTAAATAGTTACTCACATTAAATTTTAGTTCAGAGAGAAAAAGTATTTTTGGCCAAAAATCCTTTAAGGCAATAGACTTACAATTTTTGTCATTTTCGGCCAAAAAATGGATTTTGTTCAAAATTTCAGTATAGGTACTCCTGAATGTGCTGCTTAAGGATCTGTTAACCAAAATTTGATATCTTGATTATGACTTGTTCAAATGGCTTTTAGAAAATGTTCAAATGATTTTTAGAATATTTTAAATACTTTTGCAATGCTAATTACTCGCCACTTATGGGTTTTCGAGGTCATTTCTTGGTGCTTGTGTATTATTCTGGATGTACTTAAATAGTTAGGCACATTAAATTTTAGTTCAGAGAGAAAAAGTCTTTTGGCCAAAAATCCTTTTAGGCAATAGACTTACAATTTTTGTCATTTTCGGCCAAAAAATGGATTTTGTTCAAAATTTCAGTATAGGTACTCCTGAATGTGCTGCTTAAGGATCTGTTAACCAAAATTTGATATCTTGATTATAACTTCTTCAAATGGCTTTTAGAAAATGTTCAAATGATTTTTAGAATATTTTAATTACTTTTGCAATGCTAATTACTCGCCACTTATGGGTTTTCGAGGTCATTTCTTGGTGCTTGTGTATTATTCTGGATGTACTTAAATAGTTAGGCACATTAAATTTTAGTTCAGAGAGAAAAAGTCTTTTTGGCCAAAAATCCTTTAAGGCTATAGACTTAAAATTTTTGTCACTTTCGGCCAAAAAATGGATTTTGTTCAAAAATTCAGTATAGGTACTCCTGAATGTGCTGCTTAAGGATCTGTTTACCAAAATTTTATATCTTGATTATAACTTGTTCAAATGGCTTTTTAGAACTGTTCAAATGATTTTAGAATATTTTTAATTACTTTTGCAATGCCTAGGTACTACTTGCTTATATGGGTTTTCGAGGTTATTTCTTCGTGCTTGTATATTATTCTGGATGTACTAAAATAGTTAGGCACATTAAATTTTAGTTCAGAGAGAAAAAGTATTTTTGGCCAAAAATCCTTTAAAGCAATAGACTTACAATTTTTGTCATTTTCGGCCAAAAAATGGATTTTGTTCAAAATTTCAGTATAAATTGCTCCTGAATGTGCTGTCTTAAGGATCTGTTAACCAAAATTTGATATCTTGATTATAACTTGTTCAAATGGCTTTTAGAAAATGTTCAAATGATTTTTAGAATATTTTAATTACTTTTGCAATGCTAATTACTCGCCACTTATGGGTTTTCGAGGTCATTTCTTGGTGCTTGTGTATTATTCTGGATGTACTTAAATAGTTAGGCACATTAAATTTTAGTTCAGAGAGAAAACGTATTTTTGGCCAAAAATCCTTTAAGGCTATAGACTTACAATTTTGTCATTTCGGCCAAAAAATGGATTTTGTTCAAAATTTCAGTATAGGTACTCCTGAATGTGCTGCTTAAGGATCTGTTAACCAAAATTTGATATCTTGATTATAACTTGTTCAAATGGCTTTTAGAAAATGTTCAATTGATTTTAGAATATTTTAATTACTTTTGCAATGCTAATTACTCGCCACTTATGGGTTTTCGAGGTCATTTCTTGGTGCTTGTGTATTATTCTGGATGTACTTAAATAGTTAGGCACATTAAATTTTAGTTCAGAGAGAAAACGTATTTTGGCCAAAAATCCTTTAAGGCTTTAGACTTACAATTTTTGTCATTTCGACCAAAAAATGGATTTTTTTCAAAATTTCAGTATAGGTACTCCTGAATGTGCTGCTTAAGGATCTGTTAACCAAAATTTGATATCTTGATTATAACTTGTTCAAATGGCTTTTAGAAAATGTTCAAATGATTTTAGAATATTTTAATTACTTTTTAATCTTAATTACTCGCCTTATAGGTTTTGAAAGGGTCATTTCTTGAACGCTATGTATTATTCTGGATATTGCTTAAATAGTTAGGCACATTAAATTTTTTAGTTCAGAGAAAAACGTATTTTTTGGCCAAAAAATCCTTGAAGGCTATAGACTTACAATTTTTTCGTCATTTCGGCCAAAAAATCTATTTTGTTCAAAATTTCAGTATAGGTACTCTAGAATGTGCTGTAAGGATCTATTAGCAAATTTGATATCTTGATTATAACTTGTTCAAATGGCTTTTAGAAAATGTTCAAATGATTTTTAGAATATTTTAATTACTTTTTGCAATGCTAATTACTCGCCACTTATGGGTTTTCGAGGTCATTTCTTGGTGCTTGTGTATTATTCTGGACGTACTTAAATAGTTAGGCACATTAAATTTTTAGTTCAGAGAGAGAAAAAAAATGTTTTTGGCCAAAAATCCTTTAAGGCTTTAGACTTACGGTTTTCGTCATTTCGGCCAAAAAATGGATTTTGTTCAAAATTTCAGTATAGGTACTCCTAAATGTGCTGCTTCAGGATCTGTTAACCAAAATTTGATATCTTGATTATAACTTGTTCAAATGGCTTTTAGAAATTGTTCAAATGATTTTTAGAATATTTTAATTACTTTTGCAATGCTAATTACTCGCCACTTATGGGTTTTCGATGTCATTTCTTGGTGCTTGTGTATTATTCTGGATGTACTTAAATAGTTAGGCACATTAAATTTTTTAGTTCAGAGAAACGTATTTTGGCCAAAATCGCTGGGCTATAGACTTACAATTTTCGTCATTTCGGCCAAAAATGGATTTTGTTCAAAATTTCAGTATAGGTACTCCCTGAATGTGCTGCTTAGGATCTGTTAACCAAAATTTGATATCTTGATTATAACTTGTTCAAATGGCTTTAGAAAATGTTCGAAATGATTTTTAGAATATTTTAATTACTTGCAATGTTAATTACTCGCCACTTATGGGTTTTTCGAATTAATTTTCTTGGTGCTTGTGTATTATTCTGGATGTACTTAAATAGTTAGGCACATTAAATTTTAGTTCAGAGAAAACGTATTTTTGGCCAAAAATCCTTTAAGGCTATAGACTTACAATTTTCGTCATTTCGGCCAAAAAATGGATTTTGTTCAGAATTTCAGTATAGGTACTCCTGAATGTGCTGCTTAAGGATCTGTTAACCAAAATTTGATATCTTGATTATAACTTGTTCAAATGGCTTTTAGAGAATGTTCAAATGATTTTTAGAATATTTTAATTACTTTTTGCAATGCTAATTACTCGCCACTTATGGGTTTTCGAGGTCATTTCTTGGTGCTTGTGTATTATTCTGATTTACTTAAATAGTTAGGCACATTAAATTTTAGTTCAGAGAAGAAAACATATTTTTATTTAAAATCCTTTAAGGCTATAGACTTACAATTTTTCGTCATTTCGGCCAAAAATGGATTTTGTTCCAAGAATCCCTAGTATAGGTACTTTCCCACAGATGTGCTGCTTAAGGATCTGTTAACCAAAATTTGATATCTTGATTATAACTTGTTCAAATGGCTTTTAGAAAAATGTTCAAATGATTTTTAGAATATTTTAATTACTTTTGCAATGCTAATTACTCGCCACTTATGGGTTTTCGAGGTCATTTCTTGGTGCTTGTGTATTATTCTGGATGTACTTAAATAGTTAGGCACATTAAATTTTAGTTAAGAGAGAAAACGTATTTTTGGCCAAAAATCCTTTAAGGCTATAGACTTACAATTTTATCATTCGGCCAAAAATGGATTTTGTTCAAAATTTCAGTATAGGTACTCCTGAATGTGCTGCTTAAGGATCTGTTAACCAAAATTTGATATCTTGATTATAACTTGTTCAAATGGCTTTTAGAAAAATGTTCAAATGATTTTTTAGGAATATTTTTAATTACTTTTTACCAATGTAATTACTCGCCACTTATGGGTTTTTCGAGGGTCATTTCTTGGTGCTTGTGTATTATTCTGGATGTACTTAAATAGTTAGGCACATTAAATTTTAGTTCAGAGAGAAAACGAATTTTTGGCCAAAAATCCTTTAAGGCTATAGACTTACAATTTTCTTCATTTCGGCCAAAAAATGGATTTTGTTCAAAATTTCAGTATAGGTACTCCTGAATGTGCTGCTCAAGGATCTGTTAACCAAAATTTGATATCTTGATTATAACTTGTTCAAATAAACTTTGAAAATGGTGAAATGATTTTTAGAATATTATAATTACTTTTGCGTACTAAATTATATGGGTTTTCGAGGTCATTTCTTGGTGCTTGTGTATTATTCTGGATGTACTTAAATAGTTGGGCACATTAAATTTTAGTTCAGAGAGAAAAAGTATTTTTGGCCAAAAATTCTGTAAGGGGTAAACCTTACAATTTTTGGCATTTCGTCCACAAATGGATTTTGTTCAAAATTTCAGTATAGGTACTCCTGAATGTGCTGCTTAAGGATCTGTTAACTAAAATTTGATATCTTGATTATAACTTGTTCAAATGGCTTTTAGAAAATGTTCAAATGATTTTTAGAACATTTTAATTACTTTTGCAATGCTAATTACTCGCCACTTATGGGTTTTCAAGGTCATTTCTTGGTGCTTGTGTATTCTTCTGTATGTACTTAAATAGTTAGGCACATTAAATTTTAGTTCAGAGAGAAAAAGTATTTTTAGCCAAAAATCCTTTAAGGCTTTACACTTACAAATTTTGTCATTTTCGGCCAAAAAATGGATTTTGTTCAAAATTTCAGTATAGGTACTCCTGAATGTGCTGCTTAAGGATCTGTTAACCAAAATTTGATATCTTGATTATAACTTGTTCAAATAGCTTTTAGAAAATGTTCAAATGATTTTTAGAATATTTTAATTCCTTTTGCAATGCTAATTACTCGCCACTTGTGGGTTTTCGAGGTCATTTCTTGGTGCTTGTGTATTATTCTGGATGTACTTAAATAGTTAGGCACATTAATTTTTAGTTCAGAGAAAAAAATTATTTTGGCCAAAAATCCTTTAAGGCTTTAGACTTACAATTTTTGTCATTTCGGCCAAAAAATGGATTTTGTTCAAAATTTCAGTATAGGTACTCCTGAATGTGCTGCTTCAGGATCTGTTAACCAAAAATTTGATATCTTGATTATAACTTGTTCAAATGGCTTTAGAAAAATGTTCAAATTATTTTAGAAATATTTTATTACTTTTTGCAATGCTAATTCTCTCTCGCCACTTATGGGTTTTTCGAGGTCATTTTCTTGGTGCTTATCTATTATTATTCTGGATGTACTTAAGAAATAGTTAAGGCACATTAAATTTTAGTTCAGAGAAAACGTATTTTTGGTCAAAAATCCTTTAAGGCTATAGACTTACAATTTTCTTCATTTCGGCCAAAAAATGGATTTTGTTCAAAATTTCAGTATAGGTACTCCTGAATGTGCTGCTTATGGATCTGTTAACCAAAATTTGATATCTTGATTATAACTTGTTCAAATGGCTTTTAGAAAATGTTCAAATGATTTTAGAATATTTTAATTACTTTAGCAATGCTAATTACTCGCCACTTATGGGTTTTCGAGGTCATTTCTTGGTGCTTGTGTATTATTCTGGATGTACTTAAATAGTTAGGCACATTAAATTTTAGTTCAGAGAAAAAGTATTTTTGGCCAAAAATCCTTTAAGGCTTTAGACTTACAATTTTTGTCATTTCGGCCAAAAAATGGATTTTGTTCAAAATTTCAGTATAGGTACTCCTGAATGTGCTGCTTAAGGATCTGTTAACCAAAATTTGATATCTTGATTATAACTTGTTCAAATGGCCTTTAGAAAATGTTCAAATGATTTTTAGAATATTTTAATTACTTTTGCAATGCTAATTACTCGCCACTTATGGGTTTTCGAGGTCATTTCTTGGTGCTTGTGTATTATTCTGGATGTACTTAAATAGTTAGGCACATTAAATTTTAGTTCAGAGAAAAAAACGTATTTTGGCCAAAAATCCTTTAAGGCTATAGACTTACAATTTTTGTCATTTCGGCCAAAAAATGGATTTTGTTCAAAATTTCAGTATAGGTACTCCTGAATGTGCTGCTTAAGGATCTGTTAACCAAATTTTGATATCTTGATTATAACTTGTTCAAATGGCTTTTAGAAAATGTTCAAATGATTTTTAGAATAATTTTAATTACTTTTGCAATGCTAATTACTCGCCACTTATGGGTTTTCGAGGTCATTTCTTGGTGCTTGTGTATTATTCTGGATGTACTTAAATAGTTAGGGACATTAAATTTTAGTTCAGAGAGAAAAAGTATTTTTGGCCAAAAATCCTTTAAGGCTTTAGACTTACAATTTTTGTCATTTTCGGCCAAAAAAATGGATTTTGTTCAAAATTTCAGTATAGGTAACAGGGCTGTGGAGTCGAAGACAAAACCTTCGACTCCTCAAATTTTTATGCTTCCGACTCCTTGGCCTATTTGTAACAACTATTTCTACCATCCTAATTGTAATTTGTATGTTGTAACCTGCATAGGTAAAAAGTAAAACACCGTGGCTATACTGCTACAGCTTTATTAATGATCTGGACGATATTTAAGAACTACAAAAAGATGATAGGCTTGACTTTCAAAGTTTCAATCAAAAGAAAAATAAATTTATTAAAAATTCAAGATATTAACTAGAAAACACCATTTACATGTATATCTAAAAGTTCGATCTCAGCATATGAATTTTTTTTAAGCTCATAATCTGATGTGGATCTAAATGATGATCCTACAATTCCTTTTAAAGTAAAGTTATATATTTATGTACATTAAAGAAATGAATACCTTATTAAGGAAAATGGATAAACCTTACATGATTAAGTTATTAAATTAAATTTGCCTTAATCTCACCAAAAACAGGTTGTAGCTAATTGTTTTGTAGCTGAGAGCCTCTGTGCAGTTTTCAACGAAACAAAATTTGATATAATTCAAAATTTCAAATAGTAAAGAAGAGACTATCGTCCAAAATTATAGTGCTATACTGTGCCTGCTACAATAAATTCATAATAATGCTTATAAAATGGAAATAAATTCTTTTAATAATTTAAGAAAATTAGTGGGATCAGTGGAATCACTGCAATGAATATGCCTGAGTTCATATATTTGTTCTTAGGAACAGAATAGCTTCAGTCGGAGTCGGAGTCTGGACAATTTTACCGACTCCGACTCCACAAGCCGAAATTTCCTCCGACTCCTCGACTCCGACTCCGACTCCACAGCCCTAGTCAGGGGGGTGAAGGAGGTGTGGGTGAGGGGGGGAGCATACAACCCGCCGCAGGTCTCTTGAGTCAAGCCTGGGTGTGGCAATAGAAAGCATCACTTATATATACCTGTTGAGTAGTGCTCGTGCCTCAGCCAGACTACATTTATAAACTAACAGCTCACATTGTTCTCTGGTCTGTTAGTTCATTAACCTGCTCCTACACCTCGGTCTGGACGCTCCACACTGACAACACAACACACAATTTAACATCACAATTTCTTAACAATACAATCACCGGACTAATTATAAGTGTGATCTGAAGAAATTGTTTCGGTGATCACATGTAGTTCCAGAGTGCCAGGTGGGCGGTGGTGCAGGGGGCTGAGGAATGCTTGCGAGGAGAGAGTGCCAGAGAAAGCCAAGAGGATGCCAGGGAGATTGTCATGGTCCACCTGGCGGGTAAACAGGGCAAGCTGGCCTCTGCATATGTTGGACACGTTTCAGAACCTCATAAATTAGCATTGCTGGCATGAGAGTCACGACCTTCTTGTGGCACCAGCAACAAGCAGTGCCTCCTCCTCCTCCTCCTCCTACACAACAACCAAGTCACTATCTGTTGCCCTTAATGTAAAAAGCAGGGCATGGTCAGCTGCCACCGTGTCGTCAAATAGCTTCCCCAAATATTTCAGTAAATGGTTCCAGTAAAATGAATAATGTCCACATCTTGAAAACCATACATCGACAATTCCTTGAAAAATCTTGTTACTTTTTTCATTTGTTCTTTGTATTATCGTCTTTAATTGTTCAATCTGGCATTACTAAAATTATATATTAAAATGACCTGATGCAAAGAAACCACAACAGACAATTGCATTCTTGTTTAATGTTAATGGTGCCTCACTGCCCCAGGAAAGTTACAGGAGGTATTTTGTAGACGAAAGAGTCGATTCTAGAATACCAGAGACCCCCCCCCCCCCCTTCCTCTATCACATAATCTGATGAATTTTAAGTCCGAGAAAAACATTAACTAAGATTTTTAGGTTGTTGTTGTGGGGACAGTGATGTCATTGGTTTGTAAGAAGGTAAGGATCACTGTGTTGTAGCGTGTGTCGTGTTGCTGGAGGAGGTGTATTGGTTCATACTGAGGCTGGTTCTTGGTTCATACTGAGGCTGGTTTTTGGCCCATGCTAAGACCTCTTTTTGACCCATGCGAAGACCTGTTATTGGCCTATACTAAGACCGGTTCTTGACCCATGCGAAGACCTGTTTTTGGCCCATAGTAAGACCGGTTCTTGATCCATGCTAAGACCGGTTCTTGGCCCATGCTAAGACCGCTTCTTGGCCCATGCTAAGACCGGTTCTTGGCCCATGCTAAGACCGGTTTTTGACAGCGTTCCGAACAGTTTTTGGTGTATTAATCTACTGCCAGTCGCCAGGAGGTAGAGGCCTCAGGACCTACGGTGGAGATATTTCATGAAGAGTCAGAAATTCTCACTTCCATTAGCTGGTAGGGATCATGTGAAGGTTAGACACCCCAGCTTATTTCACCTTATGTGAATTAAACACCGTAACGCTAACCTAACCTAACCCAACCAAACACAAACCTAAACCTAGCCTAACCTAACTTGTCCCCAACCCAGGACGAAATGTGGTCGAGGCTGCCACCACCACCACCACCTGATACAGCTCCCTGGGCGGTGTTTATCCTGGATGAGCGGATATACACCAGGGGAGATAAAGGAACCCGTGAACCTCCTCTAGCCAGCGAGAGGGTTTAAGGACCTTTCTATTCTCACATCAAAAGGGAGGGAAAAGGATACGAGGTTATTGGAAAATTCTGACCATCTTGATACTTATGTGGCTGGTTGTTAAGTGAGATTGGGTGAATTTATATACTCTAAAGTGGATTACTTAAAATAGGATCACTTTATTGAATGTAGATTAAGTAAAGTGCTCGTATATTAAGTGAGGATTGGTGATTTTATTGGGTTACTTAAAATAGGACCACTTTTTTATGCTGTTTTAAGTAGATGTTTATATATGAATCTTTTAAGTGAGTAGTGTGTTGATGTCATTTAAGTGTCCGGGTTTAGATACGACACATAGATGGTCAAAAGTGTCTTGTCGTAAGTGAACAAGCTGAACTTTACTCCCACCTTTAGGGACGATGGGAATACTTACGAGCCTTTTGAGGACATTCCCCCACGACGGTGTTTTATTTGCCTTCGTCTAATGATCAGAGTGGCAGGAGGAGGCGCAGACGACAGCCTCCTCACTCCCTGGTAAAATAGATCCACTGCCGAGATTGCATTAAGATATTGGTGCACGGGGCCTCTGGAGTAGGGTGGGGTGTGGGGGGAGGTAGGGGGAGCAGGAGGTTAAGGAAGGTAGGGGAGCAGTGGAGGTAGAGGTAGAGGTGAGCCCAGGCCCTGATTTAACTGGTTTTTGGTATTTCATGTTAACCGAGTTTTTTTTTACACGGTACCCGAGTCTGTACCATCACCACACGGTAATAATCATTGTACCTGTACTTTTTATACTCCCATCACCGGGCTGAACTGAAACTATTGTATTTACCTTTACTTCATAAAAAAACAAAACATTGCCTTTACCTTCTGGAAATAATTGTTGTTTTACTTTGAGTCGTAATATGTACTAGTGGTGTTGTCTCTGAATAAACCAAGAGAGAGAGAGAGAGAGAGAGTACACGAATAAAAAGTTTAAGCAAACATTTTTTTTATCCCCAAAGAAAAATGAAGTTGTCGAAACAATTGATTTAACCGGGAAAATATAGATAGAGAGTGAACAATACTGACGTTTACTGAGCCGAATGACAGTCTGGGCATGACAACGGCGATGAAGACATGGTGAAGACTGGAGAGAATCATGGTAAAGACTGGAGAGAATCATGGTGAAGACTGGAGAGAATCATGGTGAAGACTGGAGAGAATCGTGGTGAAGACTGGAGAGAATCGTGGTAAAGACTGGAGAGAATCGTGGTAAAGACTGAGAAGAATCGTTTATATCATGTCATCGTGGAGTGCGTAAGGAACACGTCATTACTTTAAGAGCTGCGTCACTGGCCTGGTGTGGTAAGAGGGAGAACGTGTGGTGCCAATTTTCGACGATAAGATCTTTGATGTGAAAACTGTTTATCAGGAAATGTTGAATTAAGTTCTCGCCAGACTAAATTTGCCGGTGAAATTTACCTGTGTTGTCCAGCGTATCTGACTCTTAATGATGTTTAGAGGAAAATATTGTATAACTCATAAATATGGTGATAATTGTAATATTGATAATGATGACGGTAATAATGATGGTGATAATGGTAATAATAACAATAGTTTCCGGTAGTAACTGCTACTACAACTACTACTAATAATAATAAGAACAATAATAATAGTAACAATATTGATAGTAACAATAAATTCAGTAGAAGCAGTGGTGGTGGTAGCAGCAGTGGTGGTGGTGGTCCGCGAATCAATGCTGGCCAGTACCACCATTAGTACTGGTGGGTTTTGCCTGGAGGCTATCGGTGTAGTGGCCTGCCTAGGGTTTGTGAGGAAGGGGGTGTAGGGGAGTATTTGTGCTTCTCTTCAGGGGATTTTTAGGACAAGATAATTTTTTTTCTGTGTTAATTTTAAAGGGTTTATGATTATTTTAAGGTTTATTATTATTATTATTATTGGATAGGGTAAAGTATTTGGTGCTTGTCTTAAGGAGAATTTAGGACAGGATAATGAGGGAGCTTCAGGTTAACCCCTCCCGACCCATAATGCTTCCCCACAGGTACACATGCAGTACACATCAGCGACAGCCATCCTCATTTCCATTTATAACATCATTAACGCATAAACATTGTCTGCGGTAATTAATGATCACGTTATAATAATTCAGCCGCTCATGAACGTACAATCACCGTGTCGTCATTCTCTCGCACGCTGGAGTGTTATTGAATCGATATTGTGATTTTTTTTCCATTAGCGACGACTATTGTGATATAAAATTTTCCAAGAGATCTAATTTCAGGTGACGAGAGGTGGTGGTTAGTGGGTAGTTGTAATGGTGGTGTGAGGGAGATTGTGGTGGTGGTGGTAATAGATGGTGGTAGTGGTTGTTTAGGGTATGGTTGTTATTTAGATGGTGGTGTTGTCAGGTGGGTGAGTGGTGAAGGTAATGTGGGCGGCAGCGACGGAAGGTGGAAAAAAAGCCAATTCCTAGAATCTGCTCCACCACCGTCTGTGACCCTACTACCGTCTGTCTGACCGTCTATCATCACCATCACACCATCCTCCACCACCCCACCATCACCGCACCACCCAACCCCACCACACCATCACCACCTCACCATCACCACCCAACCCCACCATCACCACCC
>NW_024714430.1:0-9898 GCF_018991925.1 Homarus americanus
ATCGCAGCCTTATCACAGGAGGCTTCGTCAAAGTATCGGATGTATGCGAAGCCATAGTGTTCATTTTTGTTGTCTTTTGCGGGCATCACAAATAGGTCGATCTGTCCACATTCCTCAAACAATGGTCGAATCTGCTTAGGGGCCACACCAGGGTAGATGTTTGTTGCAACCACCACGAAGCTGGCGTCGAAGTCTACAACGAAATCCTTGCAAGCCTTCACCTCCACCTCAGACACCTTCGATACAGTGCGTCGGAACACCATTGTGATGTACTGACACTAACAGCTCTCTCACTGATGTCAAATCAAAATTTGACCATACAGAAAGAATTACGGTTTAATAAGGTTGGAATTTAAAAAAATTGACAACAAAATGAAGCTCTGTTTATCACTATAGTGTTGAGGACTGGTGTTTGTAGAGATGATGGATGGTGTTATAATATGTAGTGATGATGGATGGTGTTATATGTAGTGATGAAGGATGGCGTTATATGTAGTAATGATGGATGGTGTTATATGAAGTGATGATAGGAGGGTAATATATGTATTGATGATGGATGGTGTTATATATAGTGATGATGCATGATGATATATGTAGTGATGATGGTTGGTGTTATATGTAGTGATGCTGGATGGTGTTATATGTAGTGATGATGGATAGAGTTATATGTAGTGATGTTGGATAGTGTTATATGTAGTGATGATGGATGATATTATATGTAGTGATGATAGGATGGTTCTATATGTAGTGATGGATGGTGTTATATGTAGTGATGATGGATGATGTTATATGTAGTGATGATAGGATGGTTTTATATGTAGTGATGATGGATAAAGTTATATGTAGTGATGATGGATGATGTTATATGTAGTGATGATGGGTGGTGTTATATGTAGTGATGTTGGATGGTGTTATATGTAATGATGATGGATGGTGTTATATGTAGTGATGCTGAATGACATTATATGTAGTGATGATAGGATGGTTCTATATGTAGTGATGATGGATGGTTTTATATGTAGTGATGATGGATGGTGTTATATGTAGTGATGATGCATGATCTTATATGTAGTGATGATTATTGGTGTTATATGTAGTGATGATGGATAGAGTTATATGTAGTGATGACGGATGATGTTATATGTAGTGATGATGGGTGGTGTTATATGTAGTGATGATGGATGGTGTTATATGTAGTGATGAAGGATGGTGTTATATGTAGTGATGATGGTTGGTGTTATATGTAGTGATGATGGATGGTGTTATATGTAGTGATGATGGATAGTGTTATATGTAGTGATGATGGATAGTGTTATATAAAGTGATGATGATGGATGGTGTTATATGTAGTGATGATGGATGATGTTATATGTAGTGATGATGGGTGGTGTAATATGTAGTGATGTTGGATGGTGTTATATGTAGTGATGATAGATGATATTATAAGTAGTGATGATAGGTTGGTTTTATATGTAGTGATGATGGATGGTGTTATATGTAGTGATGATGGATGGTGTTATATGTAGTGATGATTGGTTTATGGTGATGATGGATGGTGTTGGTGAATTGGGATTGTTGGTAGTAAGGTTGTGAAGATTGTGTAGTGAAATTGTGAAGTGGGTAGATGTAGTGGAAAGATTGTGTAGATGTGGTGGTGTGAAGTGGGATGTTAGGTGTGAGTGGATGAAGTGTGGAGTGAGATGTAAGAGTGAAGTGAGGATGTAGTGAAGATTGTGAGAGGAGATGTGGTGAGATTGTGAGTGAGATGTAGTGAGATTGTGAGGTGAGATGTGGTGAAGGTGTGGTGAGGATGTAGTGAGATTGTGGTGGGATGTAGTGAAGTGTGAAGTGGGATGTGAGGTGAGGGTGTGAGAGTGGGGATGTGGTGAAGATTGTGAGTGAGGATGTAGTGAGAGATTGAGAGTGGGATGTGAGTGAGGAGATTGTGAGTGAGATGTGAATTGAAGATTGTGAGTGGATGTGGTGAAGATTGTGGTGGGATGTAGTGAAGATTGTGAGTGAGATGTGGTGGAGAGATTGTGAGGTGGATGTAGTGAAGATTGTGGAAGTGGGATGTGGTGAGGTGTGAGAGAGTGTGAGAGATGTGAGTACAAAATTAATATAGTAAGTGTGGGAGTGTTTGCGTTGGTATGATAAAGGGATTGTTTGTCGGATTATTAAAGGTGGGTTTGGTTGGTTTTGTGGGTGGTTTTGTGTGGGTGGTGAAAGGTGAGATGTGGAAGATTGTGAAGTGAGATGTAGTGGTGAAGATTGTGGAAGAGTGAGATGTGGTGAGGTGTGAAGTGAGATGTGGTGAGATTGAGAGTGAGATGTGGTGAAGATTGTGAAGTGGGATGTGGAAGGTGTGAGTGGGGATGTGGTGAAGGTGTGAGTGAGATGTGGTGAAGATTGTGAGAGGTGAGGATGTGGTGAAGATTGTGAGGTGAGGATGTGGTGGGGTGTGGAGTGAGATGTGGTGAGAGATTGTGAGGTGGATGTGAAGGTGTGAGGTGTGAAGTGGGATGTGGTGTGGGGTGTGAGAGGTGAGATGTGGTGAGATTGTGAGTGGGGATGTGGTAAAGGTGTGGAGTGGGGTGTGTGGTGAGATTGTGAGAGTGTGGGGATGTGGTGAAGGTGTGGGTGGATGTGGTGAAGGTGTGAAGTGAGATTGGTGGGTGTGAGGTGAATGTAGTGAAAGATGTGAAGTGAGATGGTGAGGTGTGAAGTGAGATGTGGTGAAGGTTGTGAGAGTGAGATGTGAGTGGTGTGTGAGTGAGATGTGGTGGGGTGTGAAGTGAGGATGTAGTGAAGGTGTGGAAGTGGGGATGTGGTGAGGTGTGGAGGGTGAGATGTGAGTGAAGATTGTGAGAGTGAGGATGTGGTGAAGATTGAGGTGAGATGGTGAAAGGTGTGGAGGTGAGGATGTGGTAAGATTGTGAGTGGGGATGGTGAAGATTGTGAAGGGTGAGATGTAGTGGTGTGGAGTGAGGATGTGAAGTGAAGGTGTGAAGTGGGTAGTGAAGGTGTGAGGTGAGATGTGGTGAAGATTGTGAGAGTGAGATGTGTGGTGGAAGTTTGTGAGAGTGGGGATGTAGTGAGAAGGTGTGAGGTGAGATGTGGTGAGGGTGTGAAGTGGGGTGTAGTGAGGTGTGTGAGGATGGTGAGGTGTGAAGTGAGATGTAGTGAAGATTGTGAGTGGTGTGAGTGAAGATTGTGGATGTGGTGGTGGAAGATTGTGAGAGTGGGGATGTAGTGAAGGTGTGAGTGAGGATGTGGTGAGATTGTGAGGTGAGTGTGAGGTGTGAAGTGGGGATGTGGTGGGGTGTGTGAAGTGGGGATGGTGAAGATTGTGGAGGTGAGATGTGGTGAGATGTGGGTGGGATCTGGTGAAGATTGTGAAGTGAGATGTAGTGGGGTTGTGAAGTGAGATGTAGTGAAGATTGTGGGGTGAGATGTGGTGAAGTTGGTGAGAGGTGAGAGATGTGAAGTGAGGATGTGAGTGAAGTTGTGAGAGGTGAGGATGTGGTGGGGTGTGAGTGAGATGTAGTGAAGTTGTGAGTGAGATGTGGTGAGGGTGTGAGTGGGGATGTGAGTAGGGTGTGGTGGATGTGTGGTGGGGGTGTGAGAGTGGGGATGTGGTGAGAGGTTGTGAGTGTGGGATGTGGTGGGGGTGTGGAGTGGGATGTGTGAGATTGTGGAGGTGGGATCATGGTGAAGATTGTGGTGGGGATGTGGTGAGGTTGTGGGATGTGTGGGGTGTGAGTGGGATGTGAGTGAAGATTGTGAAGTGGGATGTGGTGGGGTGTGAGAGTGGGATGTGGTGGGATTGTGAAGGAGATGTGGTGAAGATTGTGAGTGGGATGTAGTGAGGTGTGAGTGAGATGTGGTGTGAGAGTGGGAACATGGTGAGAGTTGAGTGAGGATGTGGTGGTGTGAGGTGAAGTGAAGATTGTGAGTGGGATGTAGTGAAGATGTGGAGTGAGATGTGGTGTAGGGTGTGAGTGAGGTTGTGAAGAAGGTGGAGTGGATGTGGTGAGGGTGTGAAGTGAGATGTGAGTGAAGGTTGTGAAGTGAGATGTAAGTGAAGATTGTGGTGTGAGATGTAGTGAAGATTGTGAGTGGGGATGTGGTGAAGGTGTGGAGTGAGATGTGGTGAAGATTGTGAAGTGAGGTTGGTGGTGTGAGAGTGAGGATGTGGGTGGGGTGTGGGAGTGAGAGATGTGGTGAGGTGTGAGTGAGATGTGGTGGAGTGGGATGTGAGTGAGATTGTGGTGAGATGTAGTGGGTTGTGGAGTTGGATGTGGTGGAGTGTGTGGTGAGGATGTGGTGAAGATTGTGAGTGAGATGTAGTGAGAAAGTTGAGTGAGATGTGGTGAAGGTGTGGAGGTGAGGATGTGAGTGAGGTGTGGAGTGGGGATGTAGTGAAGATTGTGTGAGGTGGGATGTGAGTGAAGATTGTGGAGTGAGGATGTAGTGAGAGATTGTGGAGTGAGGATGTAGTGAAGATTGTGAGTGGGGATGTGGTGAAGGTGTGGAGAGTGGGGATGTAGTGAAGTTGTGGAAGTGGGATGTTTTTGGTGTGGGGGTGAGATGTAGTGAAGATTGTGAGAGTGAGATGTGGTGAAGTTTGTGAAGTGGGATGTAGTGGTGTGAGTGAGATGTGGTGAGGTGTGAGTGGGATGTAGTGAGGTGAAGTGAGATGTAGTGAGATTGTGGAGTGGGGATGTGAGATTGTGGAAGTGAGATGTGGTGAGATTGTGGAAGTGGATGGTGGGGTGTGAAGTGAGGATGTGGTGAGGGTGTGAGATGTGGTGGGTGTGAGATTGAAGTGTGAGGTGTGAAGTGGGATGTGTGGAAGGTGTGAGAGGTGGGGATGTAGTGGGTGTGAGTGGGATGTGGTGGGGTGTGGAAGTGAGAGATGTAGTGAAGATTGTGAGTGTGAGATGTGGTGAAAGATTGTGAAGTGAGATGTGGTGAAAGTTGTGAAGTGAGATGTGGTGGTGTGAAGTGGATGTGGTGGGTGTGTGAGATGTGTGGGTGTGAGTGGGATGTGGGTGTGAAGTGGGGATGTGGTGGGGTGTAGGTGAGTGTGGTGAGAGGTGTGTGGGGGGTGGGGATGTGGTGGAAGTTGTGAGTGGGGATGTGGTGAAGTTGTGGAAGTGGGGATGTGGTGAGGTGTGAGTGAGAGTGTGTGGTGAAGTTGAGTGAGATGTGGTGAGGGTTGTGAGTGAGATGTGTGAGAGGTGTGTGAGTGGGGATGTGGTGAAGGTGTGAGAGTGAGGATGTGGTGGGGTGTGGGAGTGGGGATGTGGTGAGATTGTGGGGGTGGGGATGTGAGATTGTGAAGTGAGATGTGGTGAGATTGTGAGTGGGGATGTAGTGAAGATTGTGAAGTGAGATGTAGTAGGGTGTGAAGTGAGATTGTGGTGTGAAGTGAGATGTAGTGAAGATTGTGAAGTGAGATGTTGTGAAGTGGATGTGTGAGAGTGAGAGTGTGAGATGTAGTGAAGATTGTGAAGTGGATGTGGTGAAGTTTGTGGAGTGGGATGTGGTGGGGTGTGGAGTGAGATGTGGTGGGTGTGAGGGTGGGATGTGGTGAGATTGTGAGAGTGAGATGTGGTGAGATTGGTGAGATGTGTGTGGGGTGTGAAGTGGGGATGTGGTGGGGTGTGTGAGTGGGATGTAGGTGAGATTGTGAGGGTGAGATGTGGTGAAGATTGTGTGAGTGAGAGATGTAGTGAAGATTGTGAAGTAAGTAGTGAAAGGTGTGAAAGTGGGATGTGAAGATTGTGAAGTGAGATGGTGAGGTGTGGAAGTGGAGATGTGGTGAGGTGTGGGGTGGGGATGTGGTGAGATTGTGAGTGAGATGTGGTGAGGTGAGTGGGGATGTGGTGGTGTGAGTGTGAGGATGTGAGGTGGTGTGAAGGTGGGGATGTGGTGAGATTGTGAGAGTGGGGATGTGGTGAAGGTGTGAGTGAGATTGGTGAAGATTGTGGAGTGGGGATGTGGTGAGAAGTTGGAGGTGAGATGTGGGGTGTGAGTGGGGATGTGGTGAAGATTGTGAGTGAGGATGTAGTGAGATTGTGGAGTGGGGATGTGGTGAAGATTGTGAGAGTTGGGATGTAGTGAAGATTGTGAAGTGAGGATGTAGTGGAGTTGTGGTGAGATGTGGTGAGATTGTGGAGGTGAGATGTGGTGAAGATTGTGAAGTTGAGATGTAGTGAGGGTGTGAAGTGAGATGTGAGTGAAGGTGTGAGGTGAGATGTAGTGAAAGGTTGTGAAGTGAGATGTGGTGAAGGTGTGGGGTGGGTTGTGAGATTGGTGAGATGTGGTGAGAGTTGTGAGAGTGGGGATGTGAGTGAAGATTGTGAGGTGAGGATGTAGTGAGATTGGTGGAAGTGTGAGGATGTAGTGAGAGATTGTGAGTGTGAGATGTGGTGAAGATTGTGAGAGTGAGATGTGGTGAAAGATTGTGAAGTGAGATGTGAGGTGAAGATTGTGAGAGTGGGGATGTGGTGAAGATTGTGAAGTGGAGATGTGGTGGTGTGTGAGTGGGATGTAGTGAAGATGTGAGTGAGATGTAGTGAAGATTGTGAAGTGGATGTAGTGAAGATTGTGAAGTGAGATGTAGTGAGAGGTGTGAAATTGAGGATGTGGTAAGATTGTGAGAGTGAGGATGTGGTGAGGTGTGAGTGAGGTTGGTGAGGTGTGAGGTGGGGATGTGGTGAAGATTGTGGAGTGAGATGTGGTGAGGTGTGGGGAGTGGTGTGGTGAGAGATGTGGTGGGATGTGGTGAAGATTGTGGAGGTGGGGATGTAGTGAAGATTGTAAAGTGGGATGTGGTGGGAGATTGTGGAGTGGGGATGTAGTGAAGATTGTGAAGTGGGGTGTGGGTGTGAAGTGGGATGTGGTGAGATTGTGAAGTGAGATGTGGTGAGGGTGAGAGTGAGATGTAGTGAGGGTGTGTGAGTGAGGTGTTGTAGAAGATTGGGTAGGATGTAGTGAGAAGGTGTGGAGGTGGGGATGTGAGTGAGTTGTAGGTGGGATGTGGTTGAAGTTGGTAGTGGGATGTGGTGAAGATTGTGGAGGTGGGATGTGGTGAAAGTTGTGGAGGTGGGGATGTGGTGAGACTGTTGTGGGAGTGGGATGTGGTGAGAGATTGTGAGTGTGGGATGTGGTGAAGGTGTGAGTGGGGATGTGGTGAAGGTTGTGAGAGGATGGTGAGGTGTGGGGGTGGGATGTGAGTGAGAGATTGTGAGAGTTGGGATGTAGTGAAGATTGTGAAGTGAGATGTAGTGAAAGGTTGTGGAAGTGGGAGATGTGAGTGAAGATTGTGGAGGTGAGATCATGAGTGAATTGTGAAGTGGGATGTAGTAGAAGTTGTGAGTGGGGATGTCGGTGAAGATTGTGAGAGAGTGATGATGTGAAGGTGTATGAGAGTGGGGTGTTGTGAAGATTGTGGTGAGATGTGGTGAGATTGTGGAAGTGGATGTGGTATTGAGATTGTGAGGATGTAGTGAGAAGGTTGTTGGAGGTGGGGTTGGTGAAGTTGTGGAGTGAGATGTGAAGATTGGAGAGTGGATGTGGTGAAGGTGTGAGAGTGGGGATGTAGTGAGAGATTGTGGAGGTGGGATGTGTGGGTGTGAGTGGGGATGTGGTGGGAAGATTGTGGAGGTGGGGTTGTAGTGGGTTGTGAAGGTGAGATGTGGTGGGGTGTAGGTGAGATGTAGTGAAGATTGTGAGTGGGGATGTGGTGAAGATTGTGAGGTGAGATGTGAGTGAGAGATTGGAGAGTGAGATGTAGTGAAAGATTGTGAAGTGAGATGTAGTGAAGATTGTGAAGTGAGATGTAGTGAAGTTGTGGAGATAGAGATGTGAGTGAGATGTGTTATGATGATGTTGGATGGTATTATATGTAGTGATGGATGATGATATATATGATGATGATGGGATTGGTTTTCATATGGCGATGGATGGTTATATGTAGTGATGATTGATGTTATATGATGATGTCATATGTAGTGATGATGGATGATTATATGATGATGGATGATGTTATATTGATGGTTGATTAATTGTTGGATGGTGTTATATGTCGTGATGGATGAGTTCTATATATTAGTGATGAGTGGATGGTGTTATGATGATGATGAATCGGGTGTTATATGTAGTGATGATGGATGGTGTTATATGTAGTGATGATGATGGATGATTATTATAAGTAGTGATGATGGATGGTTGTTATATTGAAGTGATGAAGGATGGGTGTTATTTAGGGGTTAGCAAGTGGGATGTTAGTTAAGAAGTTGTAGAGATTGTGGTGGGGTGTGAGTGATGGGGATGTGGTGAGATTGGAAGTGGGGATGGTGTAGGTTATTCTGAGGTTAGTGAAGTTGGGAGTGGTGTTAACAGTGGAGGAGTTGTGGAGTAGGATGTGGTTGGGTTGGTGGAAGTGGGATGCTGGTGAGGTTATGAGAGTGGGATGTAGTGAGAGTTGGTGAGTGGGATGTGGTGAATGTTGTGGAGTGTGGGGATATGGTGATGTGGTTAGAGTGGGATGTAGTAGATATTGGGGTGGTTGTGGGGAGTGGGATGTGGTGAGAGATTTGTTAAGTGAGATGTGGTGAAGTTGTGAAGTGGGGATGGTAGAGGTGTGGTGGGGATGTGGTGAGAGATTGTGAGGGAGTGTGGTGAGGGTGTGAGGATGTGGTGAGATTGTGAGAGTGAGGGATGTGGGGTGTGAAGTGGGGATGTGGTGAGGGTGTGAGTGGGGATGTGAATGAGATTGTGTGTGAGTGGGGATGTGTGGTGGGGTGTGAAGTGGGGATGGTGAGAAGTTGGTAGGTGGGTTTTGGTGAAGATTGTGGAAGTGGGATGTTTGGTGGTTTGGGGTGGGGATGTGAGTGAAGTTAGGGAGTGTGGGGTGTTAGTGGGGTGGGGATGGTGAGGATGTGGTCAGGTGTGGTGTGAGGAGGATTGTGGATGTGGGGTGAAGGTGGGTGTGTGGGGATTGTGAAGTGGGATGTGATGAAGATTGTGGTGGGATGTGGTGAAGATTGTGGAAGTGGGGATGTGTAGTGAAGGTTGTGGAAGAGTGGGGATGTGAGAGATTGTGGAAGTGGGATATGGTGAGATTTTGTGAAGTGAGGATGTGGTGAGGTTTGAGTGGATGTAGTGTGTGGTTGTGAGGTGGATGTGGTGAGAAGTTGTAGGTGGGATGTAGTGAAGTTGGAAGTGGGATGTGAGTAGAGTTGTGGGTGGGATGTTAGTGAAGTTGTGAGAGTGGGATGTGTGGTGAGGTTGTAGTGGGATGTGGTGAGTTGTGGAGTGGGGATGTAAGTGGTGTTGTGGGATGTGGTGTGAGGGTTGTGAGTGGGATGTGGTAGAGTTGTGGAAGGTGGGGATGTAGGTGAAGTTGTGAGTGGGGATGTGAAGTGTGGGGTGAGTGGTGTGGGTGGGGTTGTGAGAGTGGGGATGTGGTGAAGTTGGCTTGGATGTGGTGAAAGTTGTATGAAGATGAAATTAAAGATTGGCAAGTGGGATGTAGTGAAGATTGTGGGAGTGAGATGTGAGGGTGAAGGTTGTGGGATGTGGTAAGAGGTGTAGAGTGATGTGATGAAGTTGCAGATGTAGGATGTGGTAAAGTGTGAGTATGAGATGTGGTAGAGGTGTAGGTGAGATGTAGTGAGAGATTGTGGAAATGGATTATAAAGTAAGCTGCCAGTAATTGAGGTTAAAGCAGGCATTGTGGTTATTCTAGAGTTTATCAAGTGTGTCTTGATAGCGATGGACCAACATGGAGTGTGGTTCTCAATATAAGGATGCATTTTTGTCAAGACGATATGAACCTGGATCAGATCAGGATTAGGAGTATCCAGGTTGGGTTGGGTTTGGTTAG
>NW_024714431.1:0-15294 GCF_018991925.1 Homarus americanus
AAAGAAGGCAACAGTGAGTCAGTGGTAAAATGATAAACAGGGAATAATGATAAGAAAAAGAAGGAAGGAGGAGGACTTATGAACGTTAAAAAGCTCGAAATATGAAATGATTGTGAATGGAATAGGTAATATGTAGGAGTCGGTGATAATAACAGGAGAGATGACGTAGACGGGGAGAGGCTCCTGAGTGGGGTACAACAGGAAGGTTAAAGGGGAAGGACAAGCCTGCAGGAGACGGTAGGAAGCCAGGGCCACGGGGCAGAAGGAACACGGCGTTGCAGATAGAGAGAGGGAAGAGGGGGGGGGGGGTGTAAATGGAGGAGAGTGAGACCGAGACAGACACTAGCATGCACAATAACCGGGAATAATAGTAAAGGTAAATGACGGACGAGGAAAAGGAAAATGTGATTACAGTGTTATTAAAACAAGGAGGAGGTGATCCAAATGAAGAGAAAGTTTGGTGAGAACATGTGATACAGAGGAGGAGCGATAATGCCCCAATATCGAAATGAACTCGACTGGGATATGAAAGATTGATGGTTGTTCCTGTGAGGCAGAACAGACTCAACTGGGTGTCACGGGACGCTGGTGTCGGCAAAGTGGCCTGGTATTGGTCCGTGAGAATAGCATTGGCGCAAAAGGGCTGGCGGTGGCTCCTGTGTTTACCTCTGGTACGGAGAACTAATACTGACACAGGAGACTGCTGTAATGTTAATGGGAACTAGAAATGTAGTCGAGACCACTAAGTCCGAGGCCAAGACCGAGGCAGAGACCGGCCTCGAGACCTACATCACTGAAGGGAACCAATATTGTTAAACGGGTGTTAAATTTTGACGTCGAGGAGCGCGGCTGTTGCTGTTGGTACTAGAGAATACTGACATGCGATGTTCGTTGATGTTGATAATATCATTAACAATATTGTCAGGAAGGAGTTAATGTTGTCTTATTTTAGCTGTGTTAGTGGTATCTTGGGGAGTTTGTGTTATAACGCACGAGACGCTGTTGTTCACAGGGAATCAGTACCAACACTTGGTGCTCCTTTTGGTTCAGGATTTTGGGTGCCATAACACACTCGTGTTGGTTAGAATGACTGGTGTTGCCTTGTAGGCTCTGGTGTCGGCACGATGACCTGATACTGACAAGAGAATCTGGATTTCACACGAGGCATATATTTTGACTCGTGGGTTAAAGGTATTCTCTTGGGGATGATGTAAACTCAGGGATGCGATGCGATATGACCAGGCCAAGGCAGTTTTTAAAGGTAATATTAGAAGAGGGAGTTGAGTTTGGTTATGAGAAAGACCAATATTATCTTTCTTGGGTTTAACGTTGACAGGAAGAGACGATGCTGTCATAGAGGGCCAGTGTTACTACGGAGGAAGGGTTGACACTTTGGTACCGGTGTTTTTATCTAGAATATTGTTGACACTCCTCCTGATCCTCAGAAATGAAAGAGTAAGAGGAGGGAAGAATAATCAAAACTAGTGGTGGAGTAACGGCTGACGGGCGCAAGATCATATTGAGGAGGACGAGGCACCTGGGGCAGGAGAAGAGGCCAGTGGGAGGATAATGAGAATAATGATGAGGGTAAGACTGGGGAAGAAAAATGGAGGAGGCAACAGAGTGCTGCAGGGGCTTCCTTGTAGAGACAGATTAATTTCCGGCGATGATGAGCCGGTCCTGGGAGCTGCCAGGCTCTTAATGTCTTACATAAAGGTATTCATAGGCATAAGTACCAGAGAGATTATAACAGTATTGTATTGTAAGCAGTTTGTTTATGCTTTGATGTATTGACACAGACTGTGACCTCACCATGTTCTGATGAGATGCCACCACTCTGACAGTTACTCACAGTATTGTATCTGTCTCAAGAAGTTTAAAGACATGTGGTGTAATTTGTGGATTTAATATTTTCAAATAATTATGACTTCTCTCATTAATTTACTAATGTTTGCTGAAATGACAGTTTGACTAGAAAAAAAAAATTACCCACGTTGTGTCAACAGGTCTCTTCGACACACACCACACCCACACACACACACACATACACATACACACACACACCACACACACTTACACACGCACACACACACACACACACACACACACACACACACACACACACACACACACACATATAATGGTTGCCCCTAGTGTTTGAGGTTGGCTGGCGATAGGACCACATAGACGTGAATTTGTTTAAGGTGCAGAAACTGTCGCCAACACAACAACCGCATCCTAAGTTAATGAGTTGCATGATCCAGTGCCAAGGAATAGTCCGAGAAGACCGGACAACTCGCCAACTGCACTGGCTAACCATTACCCCAGAACACGATCCGCAAATCGATTAACATCCAGGTTCTCAGTTACTGGTGGACATACATACATTCTCTCTTTTACAGATACTTTAACGGGCAATGTTCGGTGGATTTGGCATCCTGTGTACCGCCAGCAAGGCCGTGGGTTCGTAACACACGTCTTGCCCGCGGTGCCCACCGTTTCTCCGTGGATGTCGGTCACACGAGAATAACCCGTTATAGTACCTCCTTCTTTCCTCACACAGCCAAACTGTGGAATGCTCTGCCTTCTTCTGTGTTTCCATGCTCTTACAATCTGTCTCATTTCCGAAAGCTGGTTTTCTGGTATCTTCGTGGTGTAGATTAATATAGTCCATTTCTCTTCTATTTTTAATTTCTTTTTACTCTCATTTTTTCGCCCCTTAGGCCCCGTTGTGGGTCGATGACCTGTGCCCGGGTGGGCTATTCCCCGTAAAAGATAAAAATAATTAAAATACATGCACTCATACACTCACAAACATGTATTATGTAGTTACTTATTCGAGTCACGAGGTGAGACACTGTGTAACGAATCCGGAAATGACCTCCGCTATGTTTATACTACAGTTAAAGAGTAACAATCCGTCAATGACTAAAGTCACGTCAAAAACCGAGCCACAGCTAAATTAAGTTTATTTTAATTTAGTTTACTTCAGTCCAAGAAGCTTATATTAACTAGTCAATTTTCTCGGTCAGTGAATGGGTGAGTTAGTAACGAAGTGAAAATATAACTGCGTTACTGCTGAGAATATATCCTGTTAAGATATTCCGTAATACTACAATATCCAGAACACGTTTCCCGTTTTCACTAGACACAACTCTGTTAGACTACTAAGTGTCTCCTGTGTTCACTATTGATCTCTACCACTTTAACAAAATGTCTGTGACCCAACTTATAGCCTTACCTCGCAATGACACACACACACACACACACACACACACACACACACACACACACACATGGCATTTTTTATAATATAATTTTCAGGGAATTTTGTTGCAGAATTACGAAGTTTGATTTACTGTAGAGAGAGACAACAATGCGTGTGTGTATCTTGTTGCCAGGGTTGATTCAAATTTCCATCATCCTATTCACTGGGCTGGAAAATACGATTCCCCGATTTCAAAAGACATTTTTATTGGGGATTCCCCGTTCGTGAGCTTCCCGGGGGAACCTCTACCTATTTTACTGTCGGTTGCGTATTTTTTTTTTTTTGTAATGTCGCCAATGAGTGATTGTAACATTTGTTCACTGAAGTAAAGTTTAAATTGGCGTTAGAACTTTGAATTAATCGTGTCGATAAAATTATGAATCGGTTCTATTCGTGACATAAGAGTGTTTTGAAGCGGAAAACAAAACGGGATTGGTCGCCTGATTTGCCGTTGGTATGTGAACTGTTTCTACTGCTCTCATACCATTTTGGCAGATGTCAACATTTATCTATGTCTAGAACAAGTGAATTGGAAGTGAGATGCTGTCGTACGTCACTCAGTGCTCTGTGTTAGGCCACGTATTGATTCACCATAACACAATGATGAACGGAACCTCTAGTGCACCGAATTTCATATACTGTACTATACTCCGTTCATTATTCTGCCATTTTTTCCCTACCTATATCGTCTGTCTTTATTCCCGACGGGGTGGTAATGTTTACCTCCGTTTTTTTGGTGGGAACTTATACACTATATGAGTTCTTTTTAATTACGGAACCCTTTATGTGCTGGTGTTTTCATTACCACCACAGACTCCCATATGTTTTATCGTGTGTGTGTCTGAGAGAGAGAGAGAGAGAGAGAGAGAGAGAGAGAGAGCACACACACACCAGTTTATAACTTTAACTTGAATCATTATATAATACTGTGCATGTTGAAAAGTATGTACTCTATTACTGCCGTAGAGCGATTTCCAACACTCATCTTTATACTTTCAACCCACAACCATTTTCATTCACTCTGTCTCACTCTCACTCATATCACACTCACTTTCACACGATCATCTTATTCTCACTTACGCTTTTACACCCACTCATGATCCCTCTCGCTTTCTTACTCGTGCGTGCAAAAGGCTCTCGCACTCAATTTCACACTATCGTTGACACTTCACCTTCACGCTCACCTGTCACACTCACTTTCCTGTATTGATCACTTTCATGTTCACTAGGACTGATTTGCATGCTATCTCTCACCCTCACTCTTGCTTACATTCATATTTATATTTCTACTCGCGTTCACTTTTGTTCATTTTCTCGATCATTTGAACAGTCACCTTATAACTCATTTTCACGCTAGCTTTTGTTTACAGGTGATTTTTATGCCCATTTTACCCTCACTTACATCCTCAATCTCACAATATTTTTCACTTTCTCAATTTCCTGCTCTGCTTTTACACATTTCACAATCCACCATTTTGACGATCACTCTTACTGCCTCTCTCAATTTTAGAATCAAACACTATCTATCGCCTTTCATCTCCCTGTCACGTCTATCATCACTTTCACTAACGATTACCCTCGCTTACCACTCTTTCATGCTCATTTAAACAGTTAATTGCTTTTAATATCACTCACTTTTACGCCCACTCTCACTTTTGGTCACTTTCACGCCCGTCCACACGTTCACTTCCACTATCACGCTCACTGACCTCTCTACACTTTTCTGGCTCATTTAACCTCTCCTATTGTTTGTTTATGTCTTATTAAGTCATAATTACGTAATGAACCAATACCGGCACGGAAAAAAATAGTCACGATAAAGCAAATATATATACCATAATATATCTATTTTATGTGAACCGTGTGTAGGTATAGCAAATATATCGCTGTGTGTGTGTGGGGGGGGGGGGCATTGCACACTATTTGTTGTCCCTGAACAATGTAATGCATAGCAAATATATGGTGGAAGATAATTAACTGTGATTTTTATAATGCATATCAGATGTATAGCATAGATTATAGTAACTAATCTATAGGAACCATGTAATGCATAGTGGTAATAAGTACTCCTCGGAACAGTGTAATGCATAGCTTATGTATAGCACATTGTATCTGATTGTCTCTGATGTGTAATGTAATGCAGAACAGAGGTATATAAAGTTAGTTTTTTAGTTTAACAAATTTATTAGCAAAGCTTGTAGTACAGTTTGCCTATTCTGAGTAATTCAGTAAGGTCTTGACACTGAGGGTGGTATCACTTCTCACTGCCACGCAGGACAAAGGTTCAAACACAAAGAAATACAACATTCATTAACAGCTATATATATATATATATATATATAGAGAGAGAGAGAGAGAGAGAGAGAGAGAGAGAGAGAGAGAGAGATCAGATTCATGTGGGTAATGTCACTGTTCACTGCCATTCAGGACAGAGGTTCGTACACAAAGAAATACATCACATTCATTAGCAGTATATATAGGTCGGAGACATGTGGGTGATGTCACTGTTCGCTGCCATGCAAGACAGTGGTTCATATACATTGGACGTCATATTCTAATTGAAGACTAATCAGTGTGGGCTAGCAAATTTGGGATAAACAGCAAGAATGTCCTCAAGCACCCTCGATTCAATGTAGTAATTACAAAGTTCACGATACAATCAGCCAGGTGGCCTGAAGTCTTTGACAGTGTCACATTCAATAATATGATACCTCGTTATACAGCAGATGATTGTGGTGAAACAGATGTAAAGCGATAAAAAAAATACTCCCTCAGATGCTTGGAAGAAAACACCCATCAGCCAGGTCATGCCAGGTGGATAATGGACTGACTAACTACACCCAAAAATAATAATAATAGTGAATAAGTGTCCGAGTTTAGCATTATATCGATGCTAAACTCGGTGAGATGTTGAGTATTTTCCATAGTTTTCAATAGGCTGAATTATTCCACTGAGAGAATAATTCCACCAAATTACACACCATATATATAATTACCGATTAACGACCACTTCACTGTGTATCTTTATTTTGGAAACTTCTGATTGACCATAGACGTTCTTTTAAGTTGGTGTTGTTATAATGTTATTACTGCACTTCAACAACTAAGGTCTTTAAGCACGTAACAAGGTTAATAATTCCACTATTCCAACACATTAAAACTAAATATATAACTAAGTAGCTTCATTATATAATCTAACCAAACCTAGCATTACCTAACCTATTTTAGGTATAATTTAACTATATTATGATGGTAAGCGTAAATAAAACAAATAGTTATCCCTATTTAGTGTAACCTACAATATGCATCTTCGGTAAGTCACACTAAAAGGGACAATCGTCAATTAATCTCTAAAAAGCAACGTGATTTTGTTAAATAGTGATAAATTTTTGTTTTTATTGCGTATAGTTTGTCCTGTGATTAAATATATGATCGTTCCTACATGCAGGCCAGTTTGACTTTCCCTTAAAAAAAATGTAACTTGGAAATAATAAAAATATCGGTAGTTCCTGAAAAGATTTCATCTTTACCTAGCAAGATCTTTTCATAGTTTTACAATGTTCATCTAAAGCCATTTTTTATATCAACTGATGATGGACACAAAAAAAACTCCCAAATGTATCAAGTATAGATTTTTTAAGTACTTGCGTTATGTTTATTTTTGATGAGTTAGTCAGATATACACATATCTCTCTCTCTTATATCTGCTCACCCTCAGTCGTCTTCCCTCATACCCGCCTCCTTAGTCTACCACCTGAAGGAATATCTCAGGCGGGCGAGGCAGAGGTAGTAGCTACTTAAGTCGGGTGAAATCACAGCCTCGGTAATGAAGGGGATACAGAATCGGGGTTCACTAAGGATCCTGGGTAATATCCTACAAATCAGAGACTTAAGGGAGGGTATAATTGGCTCACTAAATTTACGACAAAAAGTGCGTTTTTCTAAGTATCGGATGTTGATTTTTTTTACTCAAATTGCAGCTAAAAAAACTTATCAATTCAACTCGCTGAAAATCCAACACAAACGTCGATTCTCAAAAAATTCTAATGTTAAATTTCCTTTTGCCTGATGTGAAAACTGGCTGGCTAGAATACTTAGAGAACGAGCCAAAATGTTGTCGAACTTACACAGCGAAATTCTACTGTAATTAGATTTATTTTTTCATGCCCAATTAAGGGAAAATAAACAAGCGAACCTCTGGACCTCGACCCTGGGTTTTCATCCTACCAGAGTGTCAGGTGAGCGGTGAGCCAGTCGCTTACAAGTCCATCCAATCTGCTGATACCTCATAAAGATATTCCGCCTGTCAGCTGGTCGGCCTGCAATCGATATGTAAACCAATACGTTAACCAAGAAAGCCTTCCATCCACCACTCAGCAAGCCTTCCATCTACCACCCATTAAGTCTTCCATCCACCACCCAGCAAGCCTTCCACCCACCACTCACCACGTCCTCCACCCACCACGTCCTCCACCCACCACGTCCTCCACCAAGGAATTCAGGCAACCAATAAGCAACCAATTGCCAAGCAAGAATGTCAGTCTTCCAGGCAGTCAGTCAGCCAGCCGGCCAACTAAGCTGTAAGCCAGTCAGCTGATCAATCAGTACGTCATTTAATTAAACAGGCAGCCAGACTGGAGACTACCAACCAGCCGGGGAGACCGACCGGGAGGCAGGCATGCAGGGAGGCAGCGGGCAGCCAGTGGGATAAAGACCCGTGTGAACTCTGACATTTCCAAGCCGGCAGCATGCACAGAGTAAGGTGGAAACTGGTTGTGTATTGTGGGTCCCTTTACTCATACTTAACACCCTCCTCTTCTTACCCGTCTCCTCCTCCTCTTTTCTTCCCATTTCTTCCTCTTTTCCTCTTCCTCTTCTCTTACAACAACACACATGAACACATAGACATAACACAAACGCTCACTTAAACTCACTCTTACATACATATAAACACCTACATAACTTTTTTAATACAATGTGTGTGTTTGACTTTTTTGGGGGCAGTTGTGTGAGTGTGTGTTTGTATCTGCGTGTGTGTTTCCAGCAGGAGCCTGGGTGGCTAGACGGTAGATGGTGTATGTGGAAGTAAGGAGACGTGACTATGCTGGGAGCAGCAGCATACGACGACCACTGGCTTATATACTGCCTCTGTGTCTGCCAAGTAAACCTTAACTAGCGTGTACACCATCCCCCTACCAGCTCATCTGGGGTGGGCGTGTGTATGCTTGGACTTTATAGTTTACTTTTATTTTTCTCTTTTTTTTTCTTCTATTTTTTATTTTGCTTATATGTAAACCTACAAATTAACACTAATATCATATTGTTCTTATTACACTGTACTCTTGTCCTGTTTAACATTCCTTTACGACTACTTCTCTCATCATGACCCTTTTCCTTCTTTCACTATTACGTTTTCAGTCCCTCCTTCTGTTACTTCCACCATGATAATCTCTCCATGATCACATATTCAAGTCGCCACCATTTCTTCATCACTACAAAAGAGTAGATTATCCTCCTCTCTCACACACACTGTCACACCCCACCACTCTCAGTCCCACCAACACCTGAGTACCATGAAAATTATCCCATCACCTCAGCTGGTCCTCCGCCTCTCCCTGTAGCACCAACAAGACGGTAATCACCTCGGACACAGTAATGTAATAACAGGGTTTGTGTGGGGCGTGGTGGAGCTCCCCGCGGGCCTCCTGTCTCCCGCCTGTCACAAACGACCACGACCAGCTGCTTTGTGGGGCTGCTACACCACACCACTCCACACCACACACACTACACCCCACACACTACACTACACCCCACACACTACACTACACCCCACACACTACACTACACCCCACACACTACACTACACCCCACACACTACACTACACCCATCACCACACCCAACACCACACTACACCCAACACCACACTACACCCAACACCACACTACACCCGACACCACACTACGCCCGACACCACACTACGCCCGACACCACACTACACCCAACACCACACTATGCCCGACACCACACTACACCCACACCACACTACACCCAACACCACACTACACCCAACACCACCATACTACACCCAACACCACACTATAGGTCACACCACCACACTCCGTCGCACCATGACACTACACTTCCCATCACAGCACCACACTACACTACAGTGCCACAGTGGACTTGCTCTCCCCCACATTTAAAGGCACTTCTTACGTACCTACCTAACTGTTCATTAAAATTTGTTGTAACATAACTGTTCTTGTGTCTCACCACAACTCTTCCTCGTAATTATTAAAGTTTTCTCCAGCAAGTAAAAAATGATTTATGGTAAATGTTTTTATATCCAGTTTATTGTCCATTGTTTTCAATATCGTGCAGGGAGATAAGTTGCTCTATCCTCACCTAAGACGTATGCGTCTTCATTTCACTTTTGTTTGGAGATAATAGTATCTCATAATGTTTAATTGGTGTTGGACTGGTGTAATGTCTAACCCAGTTACGCGCTTAAAGACCTTAGCTGATGAAGCGCAGTAATAACATTATAACATCAACACTTTTGTTACGGGCGGCGTTGCTTCTTATCTATTTAGTTAAACTGACAAACGATTTTCTCGGATACACCTGTCAGACAAGGCTCTTGGGAGAGATGCGATGCATGACTAGAGTGAACAGCTTTGATAAACTAAGCGCATTAATGAGATGAAACTGGAGAGAGATGATGAAATATGAGGCAACTGGATATGAGGTCGAGTTAAGCTAAAGAATATATCATTATTTTTTTTTAAGAGGTTTACTCATGTCTAGAAACTAAAACTTAATGTTCGGAGCGTACTTACTGTGGCAGTTGTAACTCCAAATTACTTTCAAACACAACAAACGTTAGTAGGTGTATCTTCAATTATCTCTGTTTAATAAAGGCGCTGTGAGGAAGAACTAGCTAAGCACCATCGCAACCCAAAACCTGATTTTTATAACACTGTATTCCCAAAACCCTGTTCTAGCCAGCTGAAAAGACATAAAATGATTTTACACTGGAAGTATGGTCGGAAGTCCAATAACTTCACATGTATCGATCGCTGAAATTGCCTGGGGGCCAAGCCAAGTGATAGCTGCCTGGAGGAGTGTGGTAAACGCCAGGGCCGCGTTCAGTTGCGCGCTACGTACACTTCGGGAATTCGTAGCATGTGTTAATGCAAACTGAACGGTTGTAACATAATCGTGCATTACATAAATGGTTCAGTTTTTTTATTAAGCATAACTGTGAAAACCTAGTTCCAATCAGTGTAAAGATTATTGGTGAGCCCACTGCACGATTACTCTGCCTTGTACACTCGGTAAAAAATGTTTCTTTCAGGAGGGGTCCGATGAATTTGAAACTGAACAATCCTGTTGTCTCTTTAGGGTTGGTAGGGGTTATTGTAAGACATTCCCTACATTTTATGGTAGGCCTAATTTAGTTATTTCATTTAAAATTATAAAATCAGTTCGTTGCTTTATGATTGGTGAATAACAGTATGCCTCATAGGCCTTTATCAAAAACCTTCGTTCGTGGTGTTATTTTGTTTATTGCAAGGATTGTAAAGATAGTTTTTTTTTCCCAAGCGTACGTACTATCGGCCACCACCTCTATGTAACCTGTCACTACTAGGAACACTCACAAGACTGGCTATTATGGATAGTACCCTAAACAAGCGTGTGTGAGAGTGTCATGCTAACAAAACCCAAACACCTTCAGGAAACTTTCTCCACTAAAGTAGTGTTGCTTATTAATACTTTCATGTTCCATATGGCAAACGTTAGACAATATTATTTAGCACGGAGAGACCCCCAAATGATAATCCATTTTCAATATGAACTTTGACTTTGAATATTATTAATGAATAACATGATTTTAATCTCATTAGTGCTATTTTGAGCTGACCCTTATAAAAGTATTTTATTCTCCAAAATCTTGAAGTCACACCTTATACCATCTTGTTTTAGTGTTCAAAAGCTATATATTACGTGAGAAAAAAAAACCAATGGTATCGTTCGTAGTTTAAGAATTTGGGTAATTCTAACATCGTCTAACTCTCACTGCGTTTTCAGATTTCGAGTTCAGTGAATGTTGACAATATAAGTATAAGTGATAAAGAAACATAATGAAAAACAAAAGAGTGAAAGTGGGACCCATAGATAAGACTGCCCGTAAGGGACAGTGTGGATGCAGCACACTGTATACTAAGCCTTCGGTACACAAGGAGGCAGCATGGCCGGTACCGCACTCGATCGCCTTCACTTCCCCAAGTTGTAACTAGGCACTAGAAGCGTTGTGTTTTCATATGCGTAAGAACGTTGAGCCGCCAAGTAGGAAGTGAACCAACAAGAACACTGGCAGTGATGACCACCTACGTACACATCGTGAAACTTGAAAACTATGCGCGTTTATTATTACACTATAAGGGAGAGGAGCTTCTTTTTATATTAAGAAAAACATATTAAAGAAGAATATGTGAGAATGTGTAATGTAAGTAGATTTTTCTCAATAATATAACCTAGAAGAACCTTATTACTCGTTCTAAGAAGTATTTTAATACTGGGGAAAAAAGTCTTGTATATCATTTCAGAAAACTGTGGTACGAAACTAAGTTGATATATATATTTTGTATGGAACCGTGGCCGTAACACAACTTGCAGGATACTATACACGAACCTTCCGTACTAATATTTACCAGGACGGGAGTGTCATCTGTGGAGGCATTACTTTGTGCTGTTTTGAACGTTTAACCTTCCATCACCAAAGACATTCCACCACACCCAAACCTGTTTCCAGGCATGACGTTTGGTCGGTACATCATCATTTGGCGAGAATGTTAGCCGAGTTTATGCTCCGTGCAGACAATTCAACGTTTGACCTAATTTTCAGAAGGCCATTCATACTAAAACTTATTTTTAGGAGATGTGGCGTGCAGATGCAGCGCTCTTGAGGCAGAACCAGGAAGTATATACAATGGTAACAGTGCAAAACATGTTAGCCACACGGGGTAACATGTCTGTGAACTAAGATCTCTGATAGATTACCACGCACCAGCCCTGGTCCTTCGTGACGGGAAAGGCGTTGACAAGTTCGAGAAAATGCAAAATAAAGCCCTCAGAATTATCCTAGGATGTCCCATGAGCACTAAAGTACTTAATATGAGGAAAGAACTAGGTATACCCAGTGTTAAAGATAGAATAATTGAAGTCAACCTCATAATAGCCCTGAGGCTTCTGCGTAACATTGTTTCCTTAAAATTGCTAGAATGTATGAACCATGGGACTAGCGATTCTAAATGGATCCAAACTACAGCTACACATATGAAGATGTTTGGACTAGACCACCTGTACAAAGTTGAGACACAACAGCGCTTCCTGCCACCCTAGCGGACAGTTCCCTTCGATATCACAATACCGACATATCCGCCTAAAAAATTAATTATACAAAGTATTTATCTCCAACACACTGCCAAAGTGAGAGCTCTTGAACACATACACACTCTACAGACTGATGATAATATCACACAGACCATCTACACTGATGGATCTCTTAACACCTCCTGTGGGAGGGCTGGAAGTGCTATTGTTGTGACTCAACCTAACGGTAATATAATTGAGAAAGGAGTTAATTAACAACTGGGCATCCACTCTACAAACTGAATTAGTTGCCATACTCACAGCTATTAAATTCATTGAAACCACTGTTACTGACAGTCTCATCATCACTGACTCTCTATTCTCACTACTTGCCCTTGGCACCCTCGACTCAAGTTGTCACGCGCTTGTCTCTGAAGCCAGACACAAATATGTTGACCGGGGTGTCAGGGTCACACTGTTGTGGATCCCCTCTCACATAGGCCTCATAAAACATGACAGAGTTGATGCCCTCGCCAAACTCGCGTCTAACAAAGACACCGTTGAATACAATTTGGATCTGTCAAAAAGAACCCATAAAACTGTAATTAGGAAAGAACTTATTGATGAGTTTGACGCAAGTAGACTAGTACAAACAGGCACTAGTCGATCCATAAGTTACCATGATGAGATGTATCAAGTGAAACATGTATATGGAGCAAGTAACAAGATCACTAGATTACAAGATGTTGTAACCGCTAGATTAAGGTTAGGATATAAGTACCTCTGGCAGTATGTTCCTCAAGCAGATGTAAACAAGACTAAATGTAAAGTGTGTGGCCAGACATATAGCCACACGCTTGAACACTACGTCCTCGACTGTGTGAAGATAGAACCTTTTAGGGACTGGTCCAAGCACACTGTGTGAAATGGCACAACACTTCATCTGTAATGGCAAGATAGCCGACATATTAAGATTGTATCCACTCTTTTGCACTTAGTAACTTTATCAGTTCTCATGTACAGAACCAAATACACAATGTGCTTGAATACTTCTCACGCAAATGTGAATAACAAAGTGTGTGGCCAGACATACTGCCTCACACACCTGTACTCGCGCTTTTGTGAATAAGTTACCCTTTATGTATAGAACTAAACAAATAATGTAATTGAAATACGGTGTAACATTCAGTGCCATAATATTCTGACAACGGGGGATAATTATTATGACCCGTTGTAAACTCTACTCTGCAAACCTTTTGCGCTACCGCTCACAGGGTGAGTGTTGGGTGCACAATAAAGTAGCCACTGTAAGCTGCAAAATCATAATCAATCCTTCCCTCGTACACCATAACACACCTCCTCCTTCCCTCGCACACCATAACACACCTCCTCCCTCCCTCGCACACCATAACACACCTCCTCCTTCCCTGGTATAGCTCACCTCAATTCCCTCTATCGTCAGACAAAGTTTATCTCTTTCTTGGCCGTTAACCACAAAAAAATTTCTTTTCATTTATCACCATTCCAGAGTCTTTACAATATTGGAATACAATGCCGAGTTTCTTTTTACACATCTCCCTATTTGTTGCTGGTATTACAGCATCATCCACTAACAGTAAACCATGTAAGTTACCCTAGAAACCGTCTGTAGCAAATTGCTCTCTTCATCATTTTTTTATCATATGATCAATATATAAAATAAACAATTAACAGCTCGTCGGATCTCCCTGGCGGACCCCGTTAGACGCATCAACTATTGCTGCTTTTAATGCATTTTTTGTACAAGTGTACATGGACTCTAACGCTTTTAACATTACTTTCCACATCCTAAACTCTTAAGGTGGTCTATCAGCTTCCTACGAGGGACTCTCTCATAAGCTTTACTAAAATCTATAAATAACACATATAACAACTTTTTTTATAAACAGCATAATCACATAATAACCTTAAAGCAATAATCTGCTCAATACTTACTCTACTTTTTTGTGCACCGGCTTGACATTTATCAATATTACACCATAATTGAAGTCTGTTCAATATCAACGAATCATATAATTTCGCTAGAGTAACCATTATGCTAATTCCTCTACAGTTATTACACATCATTCTCTTTCCAGACTTAAACAAAACAACCAGTTTGTTATAACACCACATCATCGGATACCATATGTTCTTTAAATTGTTCATCATCCGGTTGTTCCACAATAGATAATTCAATGTTTATTTGTATATTAATCTATTTCCAAATTAATTTACAATCTTTTTCATCCAATATTTCCATCGGGTTTAGCCTCGTCCCACATGTTTCCATATCCATAGCTGCGCCGACGTCTTCGCCACCAGTCACATTGGGTGGTACCACGTCCCGTAGTGCACTCGCCAGGTCTTCAGTGTCAATTGCCTGATGACACAGACTCTTCCATAATTTGGTGTGTGTGCCATAGTTGTTGGTCTGACCTCAGGGTATACATGGGTGATTGTGTCATAGTTGTTGGTCTGACCTCAGGGTATACATGGGTGATGGTGCCATAGTTGATGGTCTGACCTCAGGGTATACATGGGTGATGGTGCCATAGTTGTTGGTCTGACCTCAGGGTATACATGGGTGATGGTGCCATAGTTGTTGGTCTGACCTCAGGGTATACATGGG
>NW_024714432.1:0-11251 GCF_018991925.1 Homarus americanus
TTTAACAAAGGCCTTTCATCGAGTACAACAAAGTCCCCTGGTCGAGTATATCAAACTCCCCTGGTCGAGAATAACAATATCCCCTGATCGAGTATAACAAAGTCCCCTGATCGAGTATAACAAAGTCCGCTGATCGAGTATAACAAAGTCCCCTGATCGAGTATAACAAAGAACCCTGATCGAGTATAACAAAGTCCCCTCATGGAGTATAACAAAGGCCCGTGATCGAGTATAACAAAGGCCCCTGATCGAGTATAACAACGTCCCCTGATCGAGTATAACAAAGTCCGCTGATCGAGTATAACAACGTCCCCTGATCGAGTATAACAAAGTCCGCTGATCGAGTATAACAACGTCCCCTGATCGAGTATAACAAAAGCCCCTGCTCGAGTTTAACAAAGGCCCCTGATCGAGTATAACAGAGTCCCCTGGTCGAGTATAACAAAGGCCCCTCATCAAGTTTAACAAAGGCCCCTCATTGAGTATAACAAAGTTCCCTGGTCGAGTAGAACAAACTCACCTGGTCGAGTATACCAAAGTCCCCTGATCGAGTATAACAAAGTCCCCTGATCGAGTATAACTATGGCCCCTGATCGAGTTTAACAAAGGCCTCTGATCTAGTGTAAGAAACTCCCCTGGTCGAGTATAACAAAGGTCCCTCATCGAGTTTAACAAAGGCCCCTCATCGAGTATAACAAAGTCACCTGGTCGAGTATAACAAACTCCCCTGGTCAAGTATAACAAAGAACCCTGGTTGAGTATAACAAAGTCCCCTGATCGAGAATAACAAAGGCCCCTGATCGAGTATAAGAAAGGCTCCTCATCGAGTATAACAAAGTCTCCTGATCGAGTATAACAAAGTCCGCTGATCGTGTATAACAAAGTCCCCTGATCGAATATAACAAAGTCCCCTGATCGAGTATAACAAAGGCCCCTGATCAAGTTTAACAAAGGCCCCTGATCGAGTATAGCAAAGTCCCCTGGTCGAGTATAACAAACTCCCCTGGTCGTTTATAACAAAGTCCCCAGATCGAGTATAACAAAGTCCCCTGATCGAGTATAACAATGTCCCCTGAACGATTATAACAAAGTCCCCTGGTCGAGTATAACAAAGGTCCCTCATAGAGTTTAACAAAGGCCCGTCATCGAGTATAACAAAGTCCCCTGGTCGAGTATAACAAACTCCCCTGGTCAAGTATAACAAAGAACCCTGGTTGAGTATAACAAAGTCCCCTGATCGAGTATAACAAAGGCCCCTGATCGGGTATAACAAAGGCCCCTCATCGAGTATAACAAAGTCTCCTGATCGAGTATAATAAAGTCCGCTGATCGAGTATAACAAAGTTCCCTGATCGAGTATAACAAAGTCCCCTGATCGAGTATAACAAAGGCCCCTGATCGAGTATAACAATGGCCCCTGATCGAGTTTAACAAAGGCCCCTAATCGAGTATAACAAAGTCCCCTGGTCGAGTATAACAAAGGCCCCTCATCGAGTTTAACAAAGGCCCCTCATCGAGTATAACAAAGACCCTGGTCGAGTATATCAAACTCCCCTGGTCGAGTATAACAATATCCCCTGATCGAGTATAATAAAGTCCCCTGATCGAGTATAACAAAGTCCCTTGAACGATTATAACAAAGGCCCCTGATCAAGTATAACAAAGCCCCCTAATCGTGTATAACAAAGCCCCCCTCATAGAGTATAACAATGTCCGCTGATCGAGTATAGCAAAGTCCCCTGATCGGGTATAACAAAGGCCCCTGATCGAGTATAACAAAGTCCGCTGATCGAGTATAACAAAGTCCCCTGATCGAGTATAACAAAGAACCCTGGTCGAGTATAAAAAAGTCCCCTCATGGAGTATAACAAAATCCCGTGATCGAGTATAACAAAGGCCCCTGATCGAGTATAACAAAGGCCCCTGATCGAGTTTAACAAAGGCCCCTGATCGAGTATAACAAAGTCCCCTGGTCGAGTATAACAAAGGCCCCTCATCGAGTTTAACGAAGGCCCCTCATTCAGTATAACAAAGTCATTTGGTCGAGTATAACAAACTCACCTGGTCGAGTATACCAAAGTCCCCTGATCGAGTATAACAAAGTCCCCTGATCGAGTATAACTATGGCCCCTGATCGAGTTTAACAAAGGCCCCTGATCTAGTGTAAGAAAGTCCCCTGGTCGAGTATAAGAAAGGTCCCTCATCGAGTTTAACAAAGTCCCCTCATCGAGTATAACAAAGTCCCCTGGTCGAGTATAACAAACTCCCCTGGTCAAGTATAACAAAGAACCCTGGTTGAGTATAACAAAGTCCCGTGATCGAGTATAACAAAGGCCCCTGATCGAGTATAACAAAGGCCCCTCATCGAGTATAACAAAGTCTCCTGATCGAGTATAACAAAGTCCGCTGATCGTGTATAACAAAGTCCCCTGATCGAGTATTACAAAGTCCCCTGATCGAGTATAACAAAGGCCCCTGAACAAGTTTAACAAAGACCCCTGATCAAGTATAACAAAGGTCCCTCATAGAGTTTAACAAAGGCCCGTCATCGAGTATAACAAAGTCTCCTGATCGAGTATAACAAAGTCCGCTGATCGAGTATAACAAAGTCCCCTCTATCGAGTATAACAAAGTCCCCTGATCGAGTATAACAAAGGCCCCTCATCAAGTTTAACAAAGGCCCCTGATCGAGTATAGCAAAGACCCCTGGTCGAGTATAACAAACTCCCCTGGTCGATTATAACAAAGTCCCCTGATCGAGTATAACAAAGTTCCCTGATCGAGTATAACAAAGCCCCCTGATCGAGTATAACAAAGTCCCCTAATAGAGTATAACAAAGTCCCCTGATCGAGTATAACAATGGCCCCTGATCGAGTTTAACAAAGGCCCCTAATCGAGTATAACAAAGTCCCCTGGTCGAGTATAACAAAGGCCCCTCATCGAGTTTAACAAAGGCCCATCATCGAGTATAACAAAGTCCCCTGGTCGAGTATATCAAACTCCCCTGGTCGAGTATAACAATATCCCCTGATCGAGTATAACAAAGTCCCCTGATCGAGTATAACAAAGTCCGCTGATCGAGTATAACAAAGTCCCCTGATCGAGTATAACAACGTCCCCTGATCCTAGTATAACAAAGCCCCCCTGGACGAGTATAACAAAGGCCCCTAATCGAGTATAACAAAGTCTCCTGATCGCATATAACAAAGTCCCCTGATCGAGTATAACAAAGTCCTCTGGTCGAGTATAAAAAAGTCCCCGGATCGAGTATAACAAAGTCCCCTGGTCGAATATAACAAAGTCCCCTCATCGAGTATAACAAAGTCCATTGGTCAAGTATAAAAGAGATCCCTGGTCGAGTATAACAAAGTCCCCTGGTCGAGTATAGGAAAGTCCCGTGATCGAGTATAACAAAGCCTCCTCATCGAGTATAACAAAGTCCCCTGATCGAGTATAACAAAGCCCACTGCTCGAGTATAACAAAGTCCCCTAATCGAGTCCAAAAAAGGCCTCTAATCGAGTATAAGAAAGTCCCCTGATCAAGTATAACAAAGCCGCCTAATCGAGTATAACAACGTCCCCTGGTCGAGTATAACAAAGTCCCCTGTTCGAGTCTAACAAAGTCCCTTCATCGAGTATAACAAATTCCCCTTAACGAATATAACAAAGTCCCCTGATCGAGTTTAACAAAGTCCCCTGGTCGAGTATGACAAAGCCCCCTGGATGAGTATAACAGTTCCCTGATCGAGTATAACAAAGTCCCCTGTTCGAGTATAACAAAGTCCCCTGGTCCAGTATAACAAAGTCCCCTGATCGAGTATAACATATCCCCTGATCGAATATAACAACGTCTCCTGGCCTAGTTTAACAAAGTCCCCAGATCGAGCATAACAAAGTTCCCTAATCGATTATAACAAAGTCCCCTGGTCGAGTATAACAAAGAGCGCTGATCGAGTAAGACTAAGTCCCCTCATCGAGTATAACAAAGTCCCCTGATCCTAGTATAACAAAGCCCCCCTGGACGAGTATAACAAAGGTTCCTAATCGAGTATAACAAAGTCTCCTGATCGCGTATAACAAAGTCCATTGATCGAGTATAACAAAGTCCCCTGGATGAGTATAACAAAGTCCCCTGATCGAGTATAACATATCCCCTGATTGAGTATAACAAAGTCCCCTGGTCGAGTATAGCAAAGTCCCTGATCGAGTATAAGAAAGCCTCCTCATCGAGTATAACAATGTCCCCTGATCGAGTATAACAAAGCCCTCTGCTCGAATATAACAAAGTCCCCTGATCGAGTCCAAAAAAGGCCTCTAATCGAGTATAAGAAAGTCCCCTGATCGAGTATAACAAAGTCCCCGTATCGAGTATAACAAATTCCCCTTATCGAGTATAACAAAGTCCCGTTATCGAGTATAACAAAGTCCCCTAATCGAGTATAACAAAGGCCCCTGGTCGAGTATAACAAAGTCCCTGATCGAGTATAACAAAGTCCCTAGGTCGAGCATACCAAAGCCCCCTAATCGATTATAACAAAGTCCCCCGGTCGATTATAGCAAAGGGCCCTGATCGAGTAAGACAAAGTCCCCTGATCGAGTATAACAAAGTCCCCTAATCGTGTATAAAAATGTCCCCTGGTCCAGTGAAACAAAGTCCCCTCATCGAGTATAAAAAAGTCCGCTGGCCCGGTATAACAAAGTCCCTAGATCGAGCATACCAAAGTCCCCTGATCGATTAAAACAAAATCCCCCGGTCGAGTATAGCAAAGGGCCCTGATCGTGTAAGACAAAATCCCCTGATCGAGTATAAGAAAGTCACCTGATCGAGTATGACAAAGCCCCCTGGATGAGTATAACAAAGTTCCCTAATCGAGTATAACAAAGCCCTCCTGATCGAGTATAACAAAGTCCCCTTATCGTGTATAAAAATGTCCCCCGGTCCAGTGAAACAAAGTCCCCTCATCGAGTATAAAAAAGTCCGCTGGCCCGGTATAACAAAGTCCCTAGATCGAGCATACCAAAGTCCCCTGATCGATTAAAACAAAATCCCCCGGTCGAGTATAGCAAAGGGCCCTGATCGTGTAAGACAAAATCCCCTGATCGAGTATAAGAAAGTCACCTGATCGAGTATGACAAAGCCCCCTGGATGAGTATAACAAAGTTCCCTAATCGAGCATAACAAAGCCCCCTGATCGAGTATAACAAAGTCCCCTGGTCGAGTATGACAAAGCCCCCTGGATGAGTATAACAGTTCCCTGATCGAGTATAACAAAGTCCCCTGATCGAGTATAACAAAGTCCCCTGGTCCAGTATAACAAAGTCCCCTGATCGAGTATAACATATCCCCTGATCGAGTATAACAACGTCTCCTGGCCTAGTTTAACAAAGTCCCCAGATCGAGGATAACAAAGTCCCCTAATCGATTATAAGAAAGTCCCCTGGTCGAGTATGACAAAGGGCCCTGTTCGAGTAAGACTAAGTCCCGTCATCGAGTATAACAAAGTCCCCTGATCCTAGTATAAAAAAGCCCCTTGAACGAGTATAACAAAGTCCCCTGAACCGAGTATAACAAAGTCCCCTGATCGAGTATAACATATCCACTGATCGAGTATCACAAAGTCCCTGGTGGAGTATAACAAAGTTCCCTGGTCGAGAATAACAAAGTTTTCTAATCGAGCATAACAAAGGCCCTTGGTCGAGTATAACAAAGTCCTCTGATCAAGTATAACAAAGTCCCCTGATCTAGTATAACAAAGTCCCCTAATCAAGTATAACAAAGTCCCCTGATCAAGTATAACAAAGACCCCTGATCGAGTATAACATATCCCCTGATCGAGTATAACAAATTCCTATGGTCGAGTATGACAAAGTCCCCTGATCGAGTATAACAAAGTCCCCTGATCGAGTATTACATATCCCCTGATCGAATATAACAAAGTCCCTGGTGGAGTATAACAAAGTCCCCTGATCGAGTATCACAAAGTCTCCTGGTCGAGTATAACAAAGTTTTCTAATCGAGTATAAAAAAGCCCCTCGTCGAGTATAACAAAGTCCTCTGATCGAGTATAACAAAGTCCCCTGATCGAGTATAACATATCACCTGATCGAGTATAACAAAGTCCTCTGGTCGAGTATAACAAAGTCCCCTGATCGAGTATAACAATGTCACCTGGTCGAGTATAACAATGTCCCCTGATCGAGTATAACAAAGGCCCCTCATCGAGTATAGCAAAGCCCATTGGTCAAATATAGTAAAGTCCACTCATCGAGTATAACAAAGTTCCCCGATCGAGTATAACAAAGGCCTCTGGTCGAATATAACAAAGTCCCCTAATCGAATATAACAAAGTCCCCTGGTCGAGCATAATAAAGCACCCTCATCGAGTATAACAAAGGCCCCTAATCGAGTATAACAAAGTCTCCTGATCGCGTATAACAAAGTCCCCTGGTCCAGTATAACAAAGTCCCCTGATCGAGTATAACATATCCCCTGATCGAGTATAACAACGTCTCCTGGCCTAGTTTAACAAAGTCCCCTGGTCGAGTATAACAAAGGGCCCTCATCGAGTATAACAAAGTCCCCTGATCGAGTATAACAAAGTCCCATGGATGAGTATAACAAAGTCCCCTGATCGAGTATAACATATCTGCTGATTGAGTATAACAAAGTCCTCTGGTCGAGTATAACAAAAGCCCCTCATCGAGTATAGCAAAGTCCATTGGTCAAATATAGGAAAGTCCACTCATCGAGTATAACAAAGTCCCCCGATCGAGTATAACAATGGCCTCTGGTCTAGTATGAGAAAGTCCCCTGATCAAGTATAAAAAAGTCCCCTGGTCTAGTATAACAAAGTCCCCTAAACGAGTATAACAAAGTCCCCTGGTCGATTATAGCAAAGTCCCCGGGTCGAGTATAACAAAGCCCCCTCATCGAGTATAACAAAGGCCCCTAATCGAGTATAACAAAGTCCCCTGATCGAGTATAACAAAGTCCCCTGATAGAGTATAACAAAGTCCTCTGGTCGAGTATAAAAAAGTCCCCTGATCGAGTATAACAAAGTCCCCTAGTCGAGTATAACAAAGTCCCCTCATCGAGTATAACAAAGTCCATTGGTCAAGTATAAAAAAGTTCCCATGATCGAGCATAGCAAAGTCCCCTGAACGAGTATAACAAAGCCTCCTCATCGAGTATAACAAAGTCCCCTAATCGAGTATAACAAAGCCCCCTGCTCGAGTATAACAAAGTCCCGTGGTCGAGTTTAGCAAAGTCCCCTGATCGAGTATAACAAAGCCTCCTGATCGAGTATAACAAAGTCCCCTGATTGAATATAACAATGCCCCGTGCTCCAGTATAACAAAGTCCCCTGATCGAGTCCAAAAAGGCCTTTAATCGAGTATAACAAATTCCCCTGATCTAGTATAACAAAGGCCCCTGATCGAGTGTAACAAAGGCCCCTCATCGAGTATAACAAAGTCCCCAAATCGAGCATAACAAAGTCCCCTGGTCGAGTATAACAAAGTCCCCTGTTCGAGTCTAACAAAGCCCCCTTAATGAGTATAACAAATTCACCTTATCGAGTAACAAAGTCCCCTTATCGAGTACAACAAAGTCCCCTAATCGAGTAAAACAAAGGCCCTGGTCGAGTATAACAAAGTCCCTCATCGAGTGTAACAAAGTCCCCTAATCGAGTTTAAAAATGTCCCCTGGTCCAGTGTAACAAAGTCCCCTGATCGAGCATAAAAGAGTCCCCTGGCCCAATATAACAAAGTCCCTAGATCAAGCATACCAAAGTCCCCTGATCGATTATAACAAAGTCCCCGGTCCAGTATAGCAAATGGCCCTGAGCAAGTAGGACAAAGTCCCCTAATTGAGTATAACAGAGCCCCCTGCTCGAGTATAACAAAGTCCCCTGATCGAGTCTAAAAAAGGCCTCTAATCGAGTATAAGAAAAGTCCCCTGGTCGAGTATAACAAAGGGCCCTGATCGAGTAAGACTAAGTCCCCTCATCGAGTATAACAAAGTCCCCTGATCGAGTATAACAAAGCCTCCTGATCGCGTATAACAAAGTCCCCTGATCGATTATTACAAAGCTCCCTGCTCGACTATAACAAAGTCACCTGATCGAGTCTAAAAAAGGCCTCTAATCGAGTATAAGAAAAGTCCCCTGGTCGAGTATAACAAAGGGCCCTGATCGAGTAAGACTAAGTCCCCTCATCGAGTATAACAAAGTCCCCTGATCCTAGTATAACAAAGCCCCCCTGGACGAGTATAACAAAGGCCCTTAATCGAGTATAACAAAGTCTCCTGATCGCATATAACAAAGTCCCATGATCGAGTATAACAAAGGCCCCTGGATGAGTATAACAAAGTCCCCTGATCGAGTATAACATATCCCCTGATTGAGTATAACAAAGTCCTCTGGTCGAGTATAAAAATGTCCCCTGATCGAGTATAACAAAGTCCCCTGGTCGAATATAACAAAGTCCCCTCATCGAGTATAACAAAGGCCCCTCATCGAGAATAACAAAGTCCATTGGTCAAGTATAAAGAGATCCCTGGTCGAGTATAACAAAGTCCCCTGGTCGAGTATAGGAAAGTCCCGTGATCGAGTATAACAAAGCCTCCTCATCGAGTATAACAAAGTCCCCTGATCCAGTATAACAAAGCCCCCTGCTCGAGTATAACAAAGTCCCCTAATCGAGTCCAAAAAAGGCCTCTAATCGAGTATAAGAAAGTCCCCTGATCAAGTATAACAAAGCCGCCTAATCGAGTAAAACAACGTCCCCTGGTCGAGTATAACAAAGTCCCCTGTTCGAGTCTAACAAAGTCCCCTCATCGAGTATAACAAATTCCCCTTATCGAGTATAACAAAGTCACCTTATCGAGTATAACAAAGTCCCCTAATCGAGTATAACAAAGGCCCCTGAAGAGTATAACAAAGTCCCTGATCGAGTATAACAAAGTCCCTAGTTCGAGCATACCAAAGTCCCCTAATCGATTATAACAAAGTCCCCCGGTCGAGTATAGCAAAGGGCCCTGATCGAGTATAGCAAAGTCCCCTGATCGAGTTTAACAAAGTCCCCTGGTCGAGTATGACAAAGCCCCCTGGATGAGTATAACAGTTCCCTGATCGAGTATAACAAAGTCCCCTGATCGAGTATAAAAAAGTCCCCTGGTCCAGTATAACAATGTCCCCTGATCGAATATAACATATCCCCTGATCGAATATAACAACGTCTCCTGGCCTAGTTTAACAAAGTCCCCAGATCGAGCATAACAAAGTTCCCTAATCGATTATAACAAAGTCCCCTGGTCGAGTATAACAAAGGGCGCTGATCGAGTAAGACTAAGTCCCCTCATCGAGTATAACAAAGTCCCCTGATCCTAGTATAACAAAGCCCCCCTGGACAAGTATAACAAAGGTTCCTAATCGAGTATAACAAAGTCTCCTGATCGCGTATAACAAAGTCCATTGATCGAGTATAACAAAGTCCCCTGGATGAGTATAATAAAGTCCCCTGATCGAGTATAACATATCCCCTGATTGAGTATAACAAAGTCCCCTGGTCGAGTATAGCAAAGTCCCTGATCGAGTATAAGAAAGCCTCCTGATCGAGTATAACAATGTCCCCTGATCGAGTATAACAAAGCCCTCTGCTCGAATATAACAAAGTCCCCTGATCGAGTCCAAAAAAGGCATCTAATCGAGTATAAGAAAGTCCCCTGATCGAGTATAACAAAGTCCCCGTATCGAGTATAACAAATTCCCCTTATCGAGTATAACAAAGTCCCGTTATCGAGTATAACAAAGTCCCCTAATCGAGTATAACAAAGGCCCCTGGTCGAGTATAACAAAGTCCCTGATCGAGTATAACAAAGTCCCTAGCTCGAGCATACCAAAGCCCCCTAATCGATTATAACAAAGTCCCCCGGTCGATTATAGCAAAGGGCCCTGATCGAGTAAGACAAAGTCCCCTGATCGAGTATAACAAAGTCCCCTAATCGTGTATAAAAATGTCCCCTGGTCCAGTGAAACAAAGTCCCCTCATCGAGTATAAAAAAGTCCGCTGGCCGGGTATAACAAAGTCCCTAGATCGAGCATACCAAAGTCCCCTGATCGATTATAACAAAATCCCCCGGTCGAGTATAGCAAAGGGCCCTGATCGTGTAAGACAAAATCCCCTGATCGAGTATAACAAAGTCCCCTGGTCGAGTATGACAAAGCCCCCTGGATGAGTATAACAGTTCCCTGATCGAGTATAACAAAGTCCCCTGATCGAGTATAACAAAGTCCCCTGGTCCAGTATAACAAAGTCCCCTGATCGAGTATAACATATCCCCTGATCGAGTATAACAACGTCTCCTGGCCTAGTTTAACAAAGTCCTCAGATCGAGGATAACAAAGTCCCCTAATCGATTATAAGAAAGTCCCCTGGTCGAGTATGACAAAGGGCCCTGATCGAGTAAGACTAAGTCCCGTCATCGAGTATAACAAAGTCCCCTGATCCTAGTATAAAAAGCCCCTTGAACGAGTATAACAAAGTCCCCTGAACCGAGTATAACAAAGTTCCCTGATCGAGTATAACATATCCACTGATCGAGTATCACAAAGTACCTGGTGGAGTATAACAAAGTTCCCTGGTCGAGAATAACAAAGTTTTCTAATCGAGCATAACAAAGGCCCTTGGTCGAGTATAACAAAGTCCTCTGATCAAGTATAACAAAGTCCCCTGATCTAGTATAACAAAGTCCCCTAATCAAGTATAACAAAGTCCCCTGCTCAAGTATAACAAAGACCCCCTGATCGAGTATAACATATCCCCTGATCGAGTATAACAAATTCCTCTGGTCGAGCATGACAAAGTCTCCTGATCGAGTATAACAAAGTCCCCTGATCGAGTATTACATATCCCCTGATCGAATATAACAAAGTCCCTGGTGGAGTATAACAAAGTCCCCTGATCGAGTATCACAAAGTCTCCTGGTCGAGTATAACAAAGTTTTCTAATCGAGTATAAAAAAGCCCCTCGTCGAGTATAACAAAGTCCTCTGATCGAGTATAACAAAGTGCCCTGATCGAGAATAACATATCACCTGATCGAGTATAACAAAGTCCTCTGGTCGAGTATAACAAAGTCCCCTGATCGAGTATAACAATGTCACCTGGTCGAGTATAACAATGTCCCCTGATCGAGTATAACAAAGCCCCCTCATCGAGTATAGCAAAGCCCATTGGTCAAATATAGTAA
>NW_024714433.1:0-35492 GCF_018991925.1 Homarus americanus
ATGTCTTCCCTCCCTGCTCCTACTCCTTGTCTTCCATGCTCCTACTTCTGTTTACTCCCTGCTACTTTATATACTGTCACAACCTTCCTAAAGACACATAAAACACTAGCTTCAAAACATATCTCTACGATTGTGTGTGAGACAATATGACACAATGGACGCAGTGTTCATTTGGAAATTCATTGGTCTCCTCCGTAATGATACTTTCTGGAATGAATGTAACAAACTGAATAGGATGCAACACGAAACCCCAACCAGATGACAAGAGTTTTTATAATTAATGAATAGACAATATTAGGTGAAGATTTTTTTTTGTAGATTTAAAGAAGCTTATTCATGTTGGCATATGTATTGAATACAAATGTGAAATTAAATAACTAATACATTAGAAAGGAGAAACTTAAGACTAAAACTGATAAGATGAGAAATTTTCAATTATAAGTTTGTGCGAGGATTATTGGACGGAGTTACCGTTTTAATTATTTTCCGTGAGGTATTTCTGAATTGCTTTCCGAAATTCATCATTTATTTTTTTCATCTTCGATTGCTTTTATATATTATTTGTTTGTTTTTTGTAAGATTTTTTGGGGGTTTCAGTAATTTTGATAACTGGTTTTATTGTTTATATTTTACGTTGACTTTTTGTTTGAATAATTAGTGTTAAACTTACTAACCGATTAACGTATCGTATTATTCCTAGTCTAACTTGATCAACATCAGTCTCAATTTATACTACAGTGGGGTATAACGAACGGATCCTACTATGAATATTCCTAAAACGAACGGTTTTACCTATAAAATTGAGAATGCTATAACGAACGAAACTCCTACAACGAACATTATTTAAAAATTTTTTTTTTTTTTTTTTTACTAATTTATTGTTTTTTATTACAAGTATTAATGATATTCTTTATTTCAGGGGTTTAGATGCATATTTATGCACTTTTTTTAAATTTTTACAATTTTATATTATATTTTTCAGTGTTAAGTGGTTGTATTTGGGGCCTATAACGAACGAATGCTATAACGAACAAGGTTCTAGAACCAATTAGATTCGTTATAGCATACCCCACTGTATCAGGTTTAATTCTCCTCTGCATCAATCTGAGATCATTATGGACACAGATACATCCCACAGTAAAAGTTGTTTGTTGCCTGAAACGAAGTGGATTTTTTTTTTTTTGTACCTTCCCATTAGTGTTCTTCATTAGATAGAATTCCTGATGAACTGGTTGTCTGTTTTGTGAAGTCTACGAGACGTGTAGCTCACAACTCCATCTTTTATACTCAGGTTGAGATTTATTCCAAACTTTTATTTCTCCGTTTTTATTTCACTCAAATAAATGACTTTATCATTATGTGGCTTCTATCTTTTCGTGGGTTAGTCATGTCAGGAGTATTTGTTGGCTTCACTGAGTGTGTTTTTCATCAATAACGGATTTTTTCTACTATGATTTAATACAACCATTGACTAACTTTTGGTTACTCTTGAATATTTAAGTTCGTTTTGTTAACACGGAATTCTTCTCCCTTGTCAGTGAGGTAGTTGAGTGAGGACTGTTCTTCACTGTCTGGTTATACTGTACTTACTGCGTGTGTCAGACACCGTCACCGCCGCCGCCGTTGTTGTCTCCTCCCCTTCCTCCTCCTCCTCTTCCTCCTCCTCCTCCTCTTACTACAGTCTTCAAACTTCCATTACGCGATGCTTAAACCTCGGCTGAGTCAGGAGTCATAGGCCATTAATGCCAGTTTTCATTATCATTGGTGAAACATAGAACAATTTTCTGGTTATATATCTTCTCTCCGTCACTCACTGCCTTTAGTCTCATAATATCTTCGTTTTTCTACCTCGGTCTACTTCTGCTTCAGATGATTAAGCCTTATTGGTGAATATTTTGGTTGCGTTTAGATAAGGTGGAATATAAAGACGTTCTGGGTATTTTCTGGGTATTTTCAAAGCCTTTTACCTAAATCTGGTACCACTCACATCGTTATCTTAATGAGGATAGGATGTCGGTCAGGGATGAGAGCCATATCGATAATTGTGGTTCATACTGGAGAAAAAACTGGTCCTCGACATGCTACACCTGCCTTAATTGGGTTGTCAAATATCTCTTGTACCTGAGCCGGGTATATTAATTATATTTTACAGTACGGCTGAAGCTTCCTGGTTCTACCGACTCACTCGTAGTTAACCTGTGTGTTTACTACTGTCAGTCTCACTTTTGTACCGTAACTTTGTTGAAATTTCTTGTTAAATGACCCCATCTTCCTTGTCGTTCTATATTGTTATATATTATATATGTGCAGTCCACACCACTCATAAGCCACACAGACTGGCTGGGTCCACCCCTCCCTCACCTTGCGAAATATACAAACCAGACAATTAATCAGTAATCAGCCAAAGTGTAAAGTCAACACCTACTTCTAAACTTATTAGCATGGATTGGTTTTAGAAACAAAGAAAATAAAATTTAAGTTCGTAATTTCGAGGCCGCTCTGTGTGGCTTATATAAGTGGAGTGGACTGTAACTCTTATGCCGTCTGTATATTTTCAGCTGATGGCTACTGAATTTGTGAAATGAACCGTTAATTATTATTATTATTATTATCATTATTTTGAATTTTATCCTTAGTAATACAAGTAAAAGGATTACGAGTGTTATTATGTTCATCTATATTATTAAAAAAACACACACACAGGCGATGGTCCTTACCTTCATTATCAGCGAAATTTAACTGTGAAAAGTAAAATGAATGAATATATTACACGATTAAACGCAAATAACCGGACACTAATTATTCAAAGCAACATCTCGTACATGGAATATGACTTTTGTTAAAATTTAAAAGACTTTAAAAAGGTGAAAAATCGAAATACATTAAAACAATTCAACATTTAAGTTTGTATTTATGGAGTTCTCTGGCGTTATTTGTTTTGTTGTTATCCCTGTGTTGTGGGTAGTGTTGCTCGTGTTGTGGGTAGTGATGCTCGTGTTGAGGGTTGTGTTGCTCGTGTTGAGGGTTGTGTTGCTCGTACAAAAAAAAAGTTATCTACCCACCTGGGTCCGATGTATCTGGAAATGAACCCACTGTACAGCAGTTTTGGTTCGGTTGATTCACAAATAGTGATCAGAATTGTTCGTCATTGTGTCATATTTTATCAACGATAAATGGGACAAATAGTTTTTGTGTGTGTTCATTGTGTTACCTGTACATTGTGTTACCTGTGCGTGATGTTACCTATACATTGTGTTACCTGTGCGTGATGTTACCTGTACATTGTGTTACCTGTACATTGTGTTACCTGTCCTTGATGTTACCTCTACATTGTGTTACCTGTGAAGGGGATTTTACCTGAGTAGGGTTGTTCTCTTTACCTACAATTCTTGTGTTTCTCTCTCCACAAGCTTGTACACTGAGTTAAGCTTGTTATTCTATGTATTATTATCACCGCGTCCGTTTTACTGTATTGTTTTATTTTCATCATTAATTTCACTTGTTCTGACGAGCGTCCTCCGTCGATCACATAACTCGTCATCAGCGGCTCCATTACTCCCTCACATCCTTCCTCATCACCGTCACGTGTTTCACCATTAGCGGTAATATTATGCTCACACACATCTCTCTCTGACGGCTATCATTGTTGTGTTACTCCGCGTCAACACTAGTATGTACAATCAAAGATAAAAGTCGTGTCGCGGTTTGTCAGAAGATTAAATATAACTCGTGAAACATTATGAGAGCCCCACCACAAGGCAGAGCGCACCAAAAGTTTTAGCCCTTCGGCATATGTTTTCACCAAATTTCACGACACAACTTTTGTCTTTCATTGTACACGTGTGGACAAAATGACCTGGACATATGACAGTATGTACTTGAGGATCATTAGGTGAAGAGGATTGGAGTTTTAACGTATTATATCAGATTTTTTTTTGTGTTAAGAGTTTTGTTCTTCTATTTTGTGGTTCCGACATAATAGGTGATGAAGAGCAGCGTTGTTAGATATAAATCAATCGTATATATGACCCAGAGGATGATGCCAGATATTGCCAAGTGTTCAGACAATTTTGTCCTCAACTGTACATCTTGCTCACTGCGACAACCTGTGATACACTATTATTGTTCATCTACATCTAGGAAAATAAACTGAATATTTGAATGTCATTGATGTTGACGATTTACCAGTCATAAGTTATGGTGTCAGTCATTAATAAGAAGAATATCTCTTAATTCATATTGTATTGATAACAATTAGACAATTTTCGTAAACAACGTTAAGAAGTAAATTGCAGCAGCAAACATTCGCTGGCGGATACAACATCTCTCCCTCATTCACTCCCACAACAACAAACTTGACTGAGGCTTTGATGAACTATTGACCCAAAATTGTGCAAGTCTCGTTACCTTTGACTCCTGTGAAAATGTTAAAAAAATATTAAATCCAATTTTATCTGTACTGATGTTTGGGGCCGTAGCAAGGTATCTTTGTATAAACTTTCATGTATATTAATAAAGAGAAATTGTGAGACTAAATCCCCGAATCTCTTAATATACGCATATGGGGTGTGTGAACTTTGACCTCCGGGAATGGAATATCCAGAGGAGAGTGCGTGAGTAAAGCGACTTGTTTTATTCCCTGTTGTCCAGACAAGAGTCTCTGCTCATGTGGTCCTGAAACAAGAACTGCTCGCTGTTATTTGAATTCTTTAGTCTGTGTAACAATATCTCGAGCTGTGGTGTCAGGTATCACCCACTGACGTTATTTCCATTTCCGTTTTCGTTTCTTTTTGTTTTATTTGTCGTCCGTATTTCTATATATTTCTCTTAACTGTCTGGTGTTTCTTTACAGCGTTTTGTTTTCATTCGTCAAGTTTTACGTCCAGACGTCATCCATGAGGAAGCTTATAGGTCCACTCCAACTGTACAGACACTCAGTAACTACAAGCACACAGGAGATCATTCCAAGGTCAAAGTTAGCCAAATATAACTTCCTGAGTAAACAACCAACTCCCTCAACAACCCAAACAGTAACAACTATTATGGCGGCCCCACTCAGGTGTTCCTTTATTAGTGTTTACAGTACAGCTTGTTCATGATAATATGTGATAAATACCGAAGATATTCATATTTATTCCAACGATTTTTGACACTGCAATTAATTCTATACACTGTCTGTTTACCCGGTTGATTAAAGCTGAGTTTTGTTGGTACTGAGTTTGTTGATAATTATTATGTGGAGAATTAATACTACCTTAGCCTGTTCTCCCAAGGTAGAGGAGGCGGTGATGAGAGGGAGGTAACTGAGGCGATGAGAGGGAGGTAACTGAGGCGATGAGAGGGAGTTAACTGAGGCGATGAGAGGGAGGTAACTGAGGCGATGAGAGGGAGGTAACTGAGGCGATGAGAGGGAGTTAACTGAGGCGATGAGAGGAAGTTAACTGAGGCGATGAGAGGGAGGTAACCGAGGCGATGAGAGGAAGTTAACTGAGGTGATGAGAGGGAGGTAACTGAGGCGATGAGAGGGAGGTAACTGAGGTGCACGAAGATCCATGAGACTCCTACTCCCCCCTCGCCCCTCCTACTACCTCCGCCCCTCTTACTCTTCTCTGCCCTTCCGACTCCCTCCGCCCCTCCTTCCCCCGTCCATTCTCCCCTTGCCCCTACTTGCCCTGCCCCTACTTCCCCTTTCCCTCCTCCCCCTGCCCCTCCTCCCTCCGCCCCTCTTTTTCCTGTTCCTCCTTACCCCGCCCTCCTCCCTTTCCCCCTCCCCCGCCCTCTCCCCTTCTCCCTTTCCCATCCTCCCCCGGCCTTCTCCCCCCTTTCCTCTCCTCCCCTTTCCCCTTCTCCCCGCCCTCCTCCCCCGCCCCTCCTCCCCCCGCCCCTCCTCCCCCGCCCCTCCTCCCCTTTCCCCTCCTCCCTCGCCCCTCCTCCCATGCCCCGTCCCCCCCCCCTCCCCCTCTACCGACACTCACGACCTTATACTCTCGGGTTTTTCCTCCAAGGTTCCCTGTATTCCTTCTCCTCTATCCTGACGTAGTGACCGTAGTTCTGGTCGGTCTCTTCCCTGTCTCCACCAGTCCCGGAGGTCCACTTAGAGAACATTCCATCGGCAAATCATTGTTTACAATAATACAAACTTTTTGCTCTAAGTCAATCAGTATTGTTGAGTATTTATTATTACGTGAAGTAAATCATATTATAAATTAGCTATTATCTTGTCAAGTGACATGTTGAGCTGATAATTATATTTCCCAAGAGTATTATTAATGCTATACAGTATAATATACAGTTCATATAATACATTTAGTCGATGAGAAGAATAACTCTTAAAAATAAAGTTAGTTATCAATAGGTTGTTCTGTACATCAGTGAATGTATTGGAATATAAGTATTAGATATATATTGTCAACGTAATATTCTAGACCATTGTGTATTATAAATATCTTGGTGTATATATTACATGGATATCTTATATACTATAGGACTAGCCGTGTGTCTGTCTGTCTGTCTGTCTGTCTGTCTGTTCTGGGCAGCTGATTACCTGTGTGTGTAGTGTTACTTGTGAGATGTTACCTGTGTGTCGAGTTACTTATGAAGTTATTTGTGTAGTGTTGCTTATAAAGTGTTACCTGGTTAGTGTTGCTTGTTTAGTGTTACTTGTGTGTAGTGTTACCTATTAATTGTTGCCTGGTTAATGTCAGGATAAAGTGTTACCTATGTAGCATTATCAGTGTTTAGTTTTACCTGTATGTTTGGTTACCTTTGTGTGTGTACTAAAATATTATTGTTTCTTTCAATAACTGTATGTTGTTTGGTGTGATGTTAACCCAAATTCTTGATATACTTGTGTAGACACATTTCAACTTTCTTAGCAACTAGAATATCTTAAATGTTTACCTGGACTAGGTCAATGTGTAATGAGTAATGTCTATTTCCAAATAAGATTATATATTTTTTTATTCTTTTAATTAGACAAAAATAGTCATTATAGAACTAAATGTCATATTATTGATTTAAACTGCATCCGCTCAGTGTTTTGGAAATCCTACCGTCCTTGTCACGGCAGGACTCGAACCCACACCACTCAAATAGTGAGGGCGCTGACAACTGTACCCACAAATTGCAAAAGTTATACTTGAGTCTGACCTGCCACTGCTGCCCTAGGAACTTTCTCTCAACTTCATTATAGACCACAACCAATACCTTTAACAATAACCCGCCAATACTAGGGGACCAGTACTGCACGAGGAGTTGTGTTTGTATATTTCACTCCCGTCATTGTGGGCCCCTGTGGGTGAGTTGTGTAAAGGTTAGTTGTGTAATGAATGTTGGCGTTCACTTGGGAATAAAAACTACATTCGTGGTAGTGTGGTTAGTACTAAGATCATCTCAGGGAGGCTTAAGTGTGTAATGGAAAAAAAAATATTTCTTAATATTCTCGAGTTATTTGGGTTTATGAACCTCCTGAACTTACAATAAAAACGTGTCTAAATTTACTTTGTGATTCATTTTTGTTGAATTATTGGCTCCGTGTTTATGGTATGAGGTATTATCCCGCCTCCCTGACATGTTTTGAGTACTAACCACACTACCACGAATGTACTTTTTATTCCCAAGTGAATGAGATGATCTGTAGTCATGGAATTTATATATATATATTGTTTTAACTAAATAGAACTTTTGTGACGTCTTACAATGTTTACATCAAGGAGGTTGAATGGATGGAGGCGGTGTTCGCTGTGTATGTAACAGAGACGCGTGAAGCCAGGCCGCCATCTTGTTGAGGGCAACAAGGTCACAGTTGCCAAAGCTACTTACGAATAAACGTTGGTAACAGATAACTCTGCAGGATTTATACTATTGTTTTATTTATTAAGCACATTATAGAGGGATCAAGCAAGGAGGATGAAGTCACTGAGAGAAAAGCGCCTCCATATTGGTCAGGCTTACATCCCCAAACTAATATGTGCCTTAGGTGCTGCTGTCTCCTGAAACCAATATAATTTTTTTAATTTTCTAAGGAGCATCTTATCCATTCATTACCTCCTGAGCGACTAGCTGGTATGTCATCTGGAGATAGTCTGCTAACCCCTTGTGTACGGGTTCCCATCTGAGCTGAATAAAATCGTCGGCATTAGTTAAATAAAACATTAAATGAGGCGTCCACGTAGTGAAGGAGCTAATTTAGTTAATAACACTAACTGTATTTAGGACAAGGAGGGTATCTAGTGAGGTTGGTGAGCGGTTCCTCGGTATAATTTGCACCGATGTGTTTGGTGATTACTGTGTTTCTGGTGACCTTGTATAAGTGTAGATCAGTTTCTACAAAAATGTTATACAATTCTAATCTTATGTGCTATGAGACCTAATCTCGTCAACATACTGTATCTGTTCACTCACCAATTACCTCCTACACACCTGATCACTCGATGAATACACTTCACCTATGTACAGTTGTGGAAAAGTGATCCTACACCTCCTGTGGTAACCCGTGTCTACAAACGGCAACGTCTCAGTATAGTATCACTATTTATGAATGTATGGGTATTGGTCGTGTAACGATGGACGTGACTGGTGGATAAGTTTACTATTGGACATACGCTGTACACAGTATGTTGGGCGTGTAGAGACGCGGGTTATCACAAGGGGTGTAAGAAACCATTTCTGCAACTGTGCAAACTTTTCAAAAATTATCTTTACGATTTTGCGAGAGACAATATGACAATTGGCGAAAGATTTTGACAACCTTACCGAGACAACAGGAGTCGCAGTGTTCATTCTGAAATTCATCGGAACCCTTCTTAAAGTACATTTTGGACCGAGTACCTGATCACACCGTGAACAACTGCTTCTTATACTCTTAGTTATACACTGAATGACCTTCATCTACGCTCCTATTTACTCACTGACTGGGCTTCCTGCTACACAGTGATCACAGCCTGAATCACTTCCTCCTACACACATACATAAAGTCATCCCGTGTATATTACTGTGTTCCTGGGTTCACGGAGTTAGTAGATAATAAAAGTTTCCAATCAACTTACATCCTTTCAAAACAATTTGTGTAGGAACTTAATGTTTAACCTCGAGTGACACGAATTTTCTGAGACCGGTAAATGAGGTGAGAAAGACACAGATGTGTAAGGGACTGGGGTGAGAAAGGTAATGAGGTGTGAAAGAAAAAATACCAACAAGACTTTGTACCAAGTAATTAAAACAACTGGAGCTGCTCATATAAGTTTACCTGTATAATATTTCGCTTAATCTTAATCTCTTTAATATGTGATGATTGGCAGGTGAGAAGGGTGGCGTGGCTCCCCTCCCTGATTGCTTCTGGTTATGATTGATGTTCGGTATACCCATCAGTGTGTGTGTGAGCTGCTGGTTTCATGCTTCCCTCCTGTGGCTCTGTAACTTTGTAGTGGTGAGAAGAACTCTGCAAATATAACCATAATTTTCAATCAACTTCGACGGGTTAAATAAATTGCTGCCTGCTGGTGAAACACTCCGGTGAACTTGAAAAAGAATAAATTATACATGTCATACAGGTATTACAGTATGTAGTGTATGGTCTTCCTTCACATTTAACACACAGTATACCAGTGCCTGTGATCTGTTTATTATTATTTGCCTGACTCGGAATATTTTCTTTCATGTGAGAACTTTTGAACTTTTTCTTCTTTAATCGCATTCCAGTGCCATTTTATCACAAATTTTATACTGCTTTTGGTTTTGCAATTCGAAGAAATTACTCTTTTTTTTTCGAAGATAAATTTATGGACAGAATGATGAATCACTGTCTACTGTTTTGGGTTCACGAGTCTGAATCTCTGTCTATTGGCCATACTGGACAGTCCCGTTTACACCCAACCCCTATTGCTCATATACCCATCCAACCTATATTTGAAGGTATCCAGCGTATTCAAGCTAATGATGATGTTTGGTAACTTGTTCCACTCATCCATTACTCTGTTTCCAAACCAATGTTTACCTATTTCGCGCCTAAATCTAAATTTGTCTAATTTAAAACCATTGCTACGAGTTTGCTCCTGGTTGGATAGTTTGGGTACCTCTGTTATATCACATTTGTTTAACTCTGACTTCCATTTATACACCTCGATCATATCACGACTGTACATTAACGTTTGTATAAGTGAAGGGAGGAAATACAGAACTAATAACAGCAAGAGAGATACGCTGTTGAATGACCACAGCTTTATTAAAAATATATTCTCGAAGCGTAGTTGTCAAGAGGGACAACAGTTGTAGCGAGTGTATGTAAAGTAAGGTACCAATCTAATTAAAGTGATCTGATAATTTATACAATAAATATCATAAACAAATAAAAAACTGCTGTGATGTCATAAGATGATATATCAGAGTAATAAATAAACTGTATATAAATAATTTACCTGTTTCCTTTAAGACGGTAACAAGCACAAATTAATGTATTTGTCATTATAAACGTTATGATCTATCTTTGTCATATATCATATCAGTTCTCTAAAATAAAGTTTCGTATAAAATTCTAAAGAAAATAATCCCTCCTCTTTCATCAGCTTCCCTGTGTTAAATAAACTCAGTTGTTAAATTACCTCGGGGCCAAAAATGGCTTAAAACACTCACACTGACAGATCTCACTACATCTGTTAATTTGGCGTCTGGAAATAATTTATCTCACCAGAGGTCGGCGATGTTTCTCATTTCAGGTTGCATTAAGATTCGTTTTTATGTCAGAAGAGTAAAATGTTTGATTTATATTGAGTGATATACCAGAACCATCGTGGCTAAATGTGTACACTGTTTTCATCACTAAGCACAGCCCCCAAAATATTATTACCCAAGGAATCGAGGTGATTCGTGGTCTTGTGAGCAGTGTTGGTCCACTAGTTTCCGAACGGTTGGTACAGTCGACCACAGGTATTGGTATACAACTTTATCTACAATGTAGATCAAATTATCCGGTAACATTTTCGTGTGGATAACTGCCAAAATTTCAAAGTGACTAATAATTCGTGTTTTATTCCTCGGATATTTTATAAATACATATGTTGTGTATATTTAAATATTATCATAGCAATATATGACGATGTACTGGAGAATATAGCAAAGCATTTCGTCCAGAGTTTCAAATTGTAAAGACGGAAAAAGTAACGATGCTTTTAGGTCCAAGTATGCCCATAATTCATCCCCTGTTCTGTTAACATCTCCGCTCTCAGTACCTAGACGTCCTAGAGCCTGTGTTCCCTCTACTGGATCATCCTGCTCTTACGGATACACTTTAGTTCTCTGGCTCAGGTGAGGGTACTAGAGGGAGTACGACAGTGTTGTCTCCCTTGTGTTGTATCATGTGTGACCTACCACCGGGCTGCTACTATTTGATTAGATATAATTAAAATATATTTTTATAAGAAATAATAAAACATTATTTATCCCCTCTTCAGCACACAGTAAGGATTAATGTCTTTGCACTTAGTAATAATCAATACTTTTGATTTTCTAATATATATATAATTAAGTAATGGGGATGAGTCACACACCAGGTGGCAGCATCAAAAGGTTTATGAGAAGGACAAACAGTATAACAATAATTATCCTGCGGCAATAATCACTTAGTAAAACCCTTGAGGATTAATCAGTCGATCCCCAGAGTGTTCCTTAATTTGTGACTGTTTATAACGAGTGTATTTATTAGCCTAGAATACACGCTTAAAGTCCTTAGTTCTTGAAGCGCAGTAATACATTATTACATCAACAAGACCTTAGTTGTTGAAGCGCAGTAATACATTATAACACCAACAGTTTCTTGAAGCGCAGTAATACATTATTACATCAACAAGACCTTAGTTGTTGAAGCGTAGTAATACATTATAACACCAACAAGACCTTAGTTGAATCGCAGTAATACATGTTTACATCAACTTGTCTTTAATTTCATAAATATTACCAAATGATTGCGAATACCTCAAGAAAAATCTATATACTGTATATTCTTTTTATATTAATGAAAAAAAATATTAATTGAGCCAATTTTATTTCGTCATTCCAATTATACATTCATGCCTTTTCACCAGATTAACAAGTATGAAGGAAGCTTTACCTGGGTACAGTTTTCCTATCAGATCCCGCTGTAGATTTCTGACTACTGGTACAGGTATACCAGACACTTACGAAGGTGTTCATGTATATATAATCTGCAATATGGAGTCACAACCTTCAGAACAATTCCTTAAAAATACAAACCAATTGTCTCTTGAATCATTTATAGAAATGGAACTTGACAGAATTTCATTTTGTATTTTTATTGTATATCTGGAGGATGCTGAGTTTGTATGTAATTCTGACATTTAAGAAAGAACACAAAACGGGCAGGAGTATATCAGAAAATAAATACTTTAAACCAAGAACTAAGTTACCTGAATCATATTTCAAATCGTCAAAATTAATTTCAAATAATGATACAGAATATTAAAGTCAGTGTATGTGCAATATGTAGTTTCTGTCTCAATAATTGTAGTGCTTGGTGTCTCTTTTTTTTCCAAGTAAAGGTACGGGTCTATTTCACTTACAGGAACGTAGCGTACAGTCGCACCGAAATGTAACTTTACGGAGAGGTCCGATGAATTTCAAAATGAACACAGTGACTCTTGTTATCTTGGTAGGGTTGTGAAAATCCTTCGTTCGTTGTCATATTGTCTCAAAAAAATCGTAAATAAATTTTTTGGAGCGAGTTTACAATGTCTTTAGTGTGATACCTTGATGGTGTCTGAGCCCTATTAGTTAACCAGGCCCCCAGGTGATGTTCTGTACCTCCAGCTCTACAAACTCCAGGTATATATTTACCGATTCTTCTTTCAGTAAACACTTTGGCTTCAGGAAACGATAATCATAAGAAAAATTCCTGGCGTGAAAAGTTAGGTTTGTCATAAAGTATGGCTCGCTGATATTGGATGGCGAGACTCGAAACAAATCAATGCAATACAGAGGCGGTGCAAGAATTTTCTACACATTTTCCTCGGCTCTACATAAAATATTTCTCTTTCCTCGTTTTGATTAACGAATCTCGCCATCGATTGATGTATTGATTATTTGTTATTCCCACTGCATGTGAACACCCGTCAAAGCCTGAAAGGGTTTAGCTTAATGTTTCTAATTCGATTCCTGTCTCTTAGAGGTGATCACTAAACGAACTACGACCCGGTAACCTTTGTGTTTATCCCCGATATTGTTAAAGGGTCAGAGATCATTTGTTCCGCTTTAAGTTTTAATATTGCAATTGACCTCGAAAACTATGGAAGGGGATACACACAGTAGTCCAAGGTGACCAGCTACTGTCTGACCACACCTGACGGGGCATAGTAATACCTGCTTCTCTGGTATCTGAAACAACTTTGTATATTTGCAGTTTAAGTCTTATGTATTTCATTCCTGGAACACGTCACTGGAAACATGGAGAAACTCTGTTATCTGAGCAGTTGGCCTTCCAGCGTGTGGATGATGAAATTCACTAATGACTTTTTTAGATCCTTTGATTTTCTTAAATAAATAAATGATGCTAAAAGCTTGACCGCAAAATTATAAAATCACCCGTTTCAATGGAAGACAGGGACCTCTTTAGTAGTCTTACATTCTAAAAGAGGAAATCTTCCGTGTAGTATTGCCATTCTAAGCAGTGCTACAGCTGCCAGTGGTTCTTACTGCCCCAGTAATACTCGGACATAATGCAGTTTTAAGCGGTGCACTAAGGCCTGCAGCTGGGTGCTAAAGCATGCTAATGGCAGTAATTAAAGCTCCACTATTTATATATTTTTTTTACATAAATATTATTTCGTATAACAACAGTAACTGAATTTATTATCATATAATATTATTTGTTATAATCTGTATCAGATATTTTGATTCGGCTACAGCTACTGATAATGTCCAGAATATTAGTGACAGTTTATAGATGCAAATAGGTACGTAACCACACGTGCACGTAACCACACATGCACGTAACAACACATACACGTAACCACACGTGCACGTAATCACACGTGCACGTAATCACACGTGCACATAATCACACGTGCACGTAATCACACGTGCACCTAACCACACGTGCACCTAATCACACGTGCACGTCATCACACATGCATTTTGATACACAAAAATAATTCAGTAAAATATAAATATACATAATCTAAACGTACACCAGACGCACTTATATAGGGTTACTTTTTTATTCGAGAACCCTTAATAATTCTCTTACATTAAAAGCTCTATCAGTTAGGAACCTACAGTAATGTTTTGTGTAAATGTAGCCTAATGTTACAGGAAGACGTGACATGATCCTGGGAGTTATTAGGCATCACATGACCCGTCAGTGGCGGTTAACGGTGTTCACTCAGTCACACTGGCGCTCACTTCATCCACTTTCTCCGGCGTAACAACATTTGGCTGGCACTTGTGCTTTTAACTTTCTCGCTGCCTGTTTCTCTGAACTGCTTCACCAGTTTCCATATCACTGATTTCGAAGGTTTCGTATGACCACCAGAGCGACTTTCAAATGCAGTTTGACATTCCTAAAGGATGAATTATTAATATATTGTCCGACGAGAAACACGTGTTCTTCCACAGTGAGAGCCATGACATGACTGAATGTACATCGTTAAACGCCACTCTCGCTCACTCACTGTAACTCTCCACCACTCATTCACCCTAACTCACTCTCGTTCACTCACTGTAACTCCCCCACTGTCACTCACTGTAACTCTTTCCCACTCTGCCTCAAGTCGGGTCTCTCAGATGGACTATAAAGTCTTCCTTATCTCTGCATTAGCCCCCAACTTCCAGCTCATAGAGACACAAATGCCTCTCTTACTGTAGAAGCTTTTGTTTCCAGCCTAAAATACGTGGGGATTTTTATTCTCTTAAACAGCGTTAAGGGAAGGGATCTTTTTTTTCAACTTTGAAATTTACTTGGATTTTTCTTTCGTAGTTGTATGACGTATGTTAATAAAGGAATGGTGCCATACGTTGGACCATTCATTGTTTATGTCTACAGTATTGTTAAGGTTCTTGTCATTAGTGATTTACTGTGTATATGTAATTTGGTGTGAGCTAAAGTGATATTACCACTGAGTTTCTTCACCTAACCTAACCATCTCCAGACCCGAACAGTCACTTGTCCTCCTGGGTGTCTCCAGTGGTCGGCCGCTGTACCCTTAACTGTAATAATAATAATAATAATAATAAACGGTTTATTAATAGAGTTGCAGCCGGTGGCTGAAAATATACAGATTTACATTTGATTTAGACATAATGATATAATATGCATTGAATACATTTACAGGGCTGTACAGTACATAAATCAGGAGTTTATTATTTTAACATTAGATGGGATGGTGCTGTTCTTATATCTATCGGTGCGGGCTCTTATGGGCTGAATTTTGTTGTAGTGGTGGACTGCGCGAGTTGGGTGGGGGGCAGGAGGTGGCGAGGGTGGTGCAGTAGTCCTCGGCCAAACCTTTCCAGTGCTTGGTGGTGGAGGTCACTGAGGGATGGCATTTCCAGGGTGGATAGAGCGTTGGTGTAGCCGGAGTATTCTGCGCCGAGAATGATTCTGCAGGCCCTTTTCTGTACCTTCTCTAGCTGACGTTGTTGGGTGCAGTTGAGAGAAGACGACCAGGCTGGTGACGCATACGTTAGTTTGGGGAGAATAAAGGCGTTGTAGATGGTCCTCAGCTCTGGCGTGGGTGTCCCAAGTGACCTAAGTCTTCGTAGCATGTAGAGACGGTACGAGGCTGCCTTGACTGTGTTATTTACATGGGCCTTCCAGTCAAGTTTGTTGTCTATAGTTACACCCAAGAGTTTGGCAGACTGCACCAGCTGGCGAGGATGGGCACCTACTGTGACTGCTGGGGCTTGCACTGGAGTGGTGGCGGTATTGATGTGCATGACTACTGTTTTGGTGTGGTTGATGGTGACCTTGTTCTCCGTAGTCCATGCCTGTAGCCTGTCCAGGGTGCCTTGGAGCGATGAGTAGTCTGGTGCGGTGTTTTCCACTGAAACCCCCACAGTGCAGTCATCCACGTACTTCCACCTGTGAAGAGTGTCCGATAGAGCGTCGTTGATCAGGATGAGGAAGCACAGTGGTCCCATCTTGGTCCCCTGGGGAACACCGCAGGTGAGGTGTTGGAATGTAGAGATCAAGCCCTGATACCTCACTGCTTGGCGACGTCCACTCAAGAAATCAGTGAGCCATGAGACCAGGTTGGTGGGCAGCCCTAGTGCAATAGCCTTGTTGATAACAGTGCAGTGATCAACAAGGTCAAAGGCCTTCCTGAAGTCCACAAGGGCAACGGCCAGTGATGTCTTACGTTTCTGCAAGTTTTTGTGCAGAAAATCCAGAAAGCTCACAAAGCAGTGTGATGTAGAGGAGGTCCTCATATTGCCAAATTGCTGTGACTCAATTGACTGATAGATACTGGCAAATGCCCACTCAAAAACAAAGTCCTCACAAAGTAGACTGGGTATGGGGGTAATGGCAACTGGCCTGAGGTCGTTAGGGGACTGGGGTGGTGACCTTGGGGATGGGGGGTGACAAATGCGGTTTTCCAATCATTAGGGCATTTGCTTTGTCTGAGGGATACATTAATAATAGAACAGAGGGGGGTGGCACGTTCGACTGCAAATTCCTTGTATATTTTGATTGGGAGGTCAATTGGGGTCGTGGAGCGTTTGGATTTAAATTTCAGGAGTTTGTTGGCGATTTCGAATGGTTGGACACAGGGAGGGGGAAGGTAAGTAAGCTGGGAGGAGAGTGAGGTCAAGACTGGGTAAGGTATGACATATGGTAGCAAAATGGTTATTAATTATCTCAGCTGCCTCCTCACTAGGTAAATGTGAGATGAAAGGAAGTGTGGGAGACTGACGGTTGAGACCACAGATCTTTTACCTTGGAGTACCACTGACCGATGCCGACTTCCTTGAGGCCGTGCACTTTCCTGGGATAATAAGTCTTCTTGGCAGACTTGATTTCCCTGATGACCTGGTTAAGTAGACTTTTGTACAGGCGGTTGTTGGTGTAGTATGCCTTGTTGCGCTGCTCAAAAAAGTCTTTTTATGAGGGGCGTAATCCACGGGACATCATCGGGGTGGATCCTCAGTGTTTTGGCTGGAAAGAAGTGGTGGTAGGCTTTGGTGATAGTGTCCAGGTAATTATCCCATTTGTTCTGCACATCGTCTACCGTGATCACTTCAGTCCAGGGATACCGGGTAGATACCCTGGTAGATGGCCTGAAGACATGGATGTGTTATAACATACAATATAGTCAATATTCTGGTCCAAATTCATCAAACCTTTTAATAATTACAAGTTAAAGAAACAATTAATTCACTGCAAGTTTTTTCAATTAAAACTTTTGTCTCCCGGCCCACTGACAAATATATAATTTCTCTGCGATTTGTAAAATTTTAAGTCAGATTTGTCTGTTTTCTTCCAATAGTTTATAGTAATACCAAGGTTTATTTATCATGTTATCTTGACACACATTTTAATACTAACTTTAAAGTTTATTTTGGAAAAAAAAATATATATGTAACGTGTGTAGAACCAAAAACTAGTTAGGTGACCTTCTAATACAAACAACATATACAGGTATATGTCGTGTACTACCTAAGAAAAAAAAAATCGGGCCTGGCTCAGGTTGAGCGACACACTAGATTAATTATAATTTTTGTCGCTTCTTGTCTTGTGAATAATACAAGACAAGTTACACAGCCCTCCACCAGGTGCTTATTATGGTTTGTTTGAGTATCTGAGTGATGGTCACAGTGAAAACAATGATGAAAATGACGCAGAATTTAAAAATAAACGGAGAGAATGATGGTGACGAGGAACATTAATCTTGGAAAAAAATCCACACTTCTTATGTCAGTACCCGGCTGCCTGGCACATTTATTTCTTGGTCATTGTGTTTACCTGTAATTAAATTTAAATTTAGACAATCTAATAAATAGTGACTGAATCAGTCTATTACATAGTGACTGAGTCAGTCTATTAAATAGTGACTGATTCAGTCTAGTACATAGTGACCGAGCCAGTCTAGTACACCACGTCTGAACTATTCGTCCCAGAACAACGTTAAGAAACACAACTCCTGACAGCCGTGTAGTTCTTGATGGATGTGTCTCTGTGTGTGCATGGTAAACAATATCTTTTATTCTGGTTTATTTCAGGCGAACAGTGCGGCTATGACTAACGCTCCCAGAGAACAGGAAATATCTAAAGTTTTCCTCGAATTGTTCTACACGAATTTATATTATATTTACACAATAAAGAAGAGTCATTCATCAGGTGAGAAGAATTATTACAGGTGAATATGAGAATTATGGAAACAAATATTAAAGGCAACGAAATGTTAACAATATTATCATTATACTCCCAAATACGTGTTTACTTGTTAATATTAGTATTGTCAATCGGTGGAAAGGATTCATAGAGAAACTAAAAAAAAAAAAAAAACAACAATAATGTTATGATGTATTGGAAAATTAAACAAACAAAACCATCATTACACTGACATGAAAGCACATCAATACAACATGTATTTAAAAAACTTGTGTCTACAAAATATACCTAAATTATACCTCCTGTACAGTGAATATGTTGTTGTCCATACCAATATTCTAGAAAAAGTTAAAACAATGAAAGAACAACGAGGCATTGAACAATAACGCCCTAGGTGCAGGAGGTCCACTAGTCGTTAGAGAAGCTTGGACTGGGTTGGGTGTACCGCTAAAGGCTGGTTTGTGGTGTACCGTATGTGCTGGGCTGGATATTGAGTACTGTGTGTGTGGTGTGGAGAATTAGAACAGTGCGTGTGATGTGGTAATGGTGGTGATCTTGGTGTGGTAGTGGTGGTGACCATGGTGTGGTGGTGGTCGTGGTGGTGAGTGTGGTGTGGTAGGGGTGGTGAGAGTGGTATGGTAGTGGTGGTGACCGTGGGGTGGTAGTGGTGGTGAGCGTGGTGTAGTAGTGGTGGTGAGCGTGGTATGGTAGTGATGGTGAGCGTGGTGTGGTGGTGGATGGTGGGCGTGGTGTGGTAGTGATGGTGACCGTGGTGTGGTAGTGGTGGTGACCGTGGTGTGGTAGTGGTGGTGACCGTGGTGTGGTGTGAGGCGTGGTGTGTGGTGGTGACCGTGGTGTGGTAGTGGTGGTGACCGTGGTGTGGTGGTGGTGGTGAGCGTGGTGTGGTGGTGGTGGTGAGCGTGGTGTGGTAGTGTTGGTGAGCGTGCTGTGGTGGTGATAGCATAATAATCTGGACACTATGGTACTGATGGTGGGGTGTGGACACTATGGTAGCGGTGGTAGACAGTCTGGACACTGGTAGCGGTGGTAGACAGCCTGGACACGATGATGAGTGATGGTAGACAGTCTGGACACTATGGTAGCGGTGGTAGACAGTCTGGACACTATGGTAGCGGTGGTAGACAGTCTGGACACTATGGTAGCGGTGGTAGACATGATGGTAGTGATGGTAGACAGTTTGGCCACTATGGTTGCGGTGGTAGACAGTCTGGACAATATGGTAGCGGTGGTAGACATGATGGTAGTGATGGTACACAGTCTGGACACTATGGTAGTGATGGTACACAGTGTGGCCACTATGGTAGTGATGGTACACAGTGTGGCCACTATGGTAGTGATGGTACACAGTGTGGCCACTATGGTAGTGATGGTACACAGTGTGGCCACTATGGTAGTGATCTTAGACAGCTGGCCACTATGGCAGCGCTCGGTCACAGGAGGTTCTGATATCAACACTCGTGTATATGATATTTTTAATTAAATCTGTGTAATAGTGTATGAAATTACCATCAGAAAAATGTAATAAGTTTTAATTGGCAAGCTTTTAATAGAAGCAAGTCGTTAATACGGACTTTTCGCAATACAGATTCTATTAATTTTTTTTTTCAATGCTGGTTTTCAAAAATTTAATACTGCAGGTGTATAGTTTTATCACTGGATGTTCCGTCACTCATGCCAATAATGTTATTTTCTGACTTCAAAATATTTGGCTAACTATTTTCAAGGTAATTATTTGACTAATGTTTTATCAGAGCTCTGGGTGAGTTGACCACGACAATAGTAACATTTGATTTATTTAATGATTTTATACAATCACTTACAGTACACTGGCCATTATCTGATTTAAAATTTTGTATGTTTCCCCTGATTATTTTATCCCTTTATTTTTCTTCTGTGCTTGTTATTTTCATTGTTGTCGTCAGTCAGTATTTGTAGGTAAATCATTGTACATAGCTTGAAGCACATTTCTAATATGCTGTGTTATAATAATAATAATAATAATAATAATAATAATAATAATAATAACTTAGTATTGTGGATGAGGGGCACAATTATGATGTGGTATATATCTCGACATTAGCAAAGTCTTCCACAGAGTCCCGCACGAAAGACTAATAAGAAAAGTGGAGGCTCATGGCATTAAAGGAGATATTATAAAATGGATTAGGGCGTGGTTACAGGACAGGAAACAGCGAGTGAGCATTAACGGCACTAAATCCGATTGGAGCAACGTTACTAGTAGAGTTCCCCAAGGCTCAGTACCTGGACCATTATTATTTATTCTCTACATAAACGACATAGATATCGGCGTACTGTAGACAGCAACATAAGTAAATTTGCTGATGACACTAAAATAGGGCGTGTAATTAAATCTGACGAGGGCTCCTCAAAACTACAGGAAGCTTTAAACAAATTTTCCGAATGGTCTGAAAAATGGCAGGTGAAATTCAATGTGGACAAATGTAAAGTACTCAGTATAGGAGATGAAAACAGGGAAACCAGAAACCATAATTATGAACAACGATGTTATTGAAAAATCCGATTGCGAGAAATATTTAGGAGTAATGATAAGTAGGAATCTTAGCCAAGTAAACAATGTGTATTTGCTCGAAACAAGGCTAATAAAGTATTTGGGTGCATACAAAGGAGTGTTAGTTACAAGACTAGCGAGGTCATCCTAAAACTATATCTTGCTCTTGTGAGGCCTCACTTGGATCACGCAGTTTTTTCTGGTCACCGTATTACAGAATGGATTTAGAATCCTTAGAAAAAATTCAGAGGCGAATGACAAGGCTAATCCCGGGCATTAGGAACCTTGAGTACAGAGACAGGTTAAAGCATCTTAATTTGCACTCCCTCGAGAGACGTAGAGTGAGGGGCGATATGATAGAGGTGTATAAATGGAAGTCAAGACTGAACAAAGGTGGACATTACAAAGGTACTCAAACTATCCAACTAGGAGCGAACTCGTAACAATGGTTTTAAATTCGACAAATTTAGATTTATGCCCGAAATAGGTAAACATTGGTTTGGAAATAGAGTGGTGGACGAGTGGAACAAGTTACCAAATATCATCATTAACTCGAATACGTGGATAGCTTCAAACATAGGTTGGATGGATATATGGGCAATTAGGGGTTGGGTGTAAATGGGACTGCCCAGTATGGGCCAATAGGCCCGCTGCAGTTTCTTCCCTTCTTGTGTTCTTATGTTTAACAAGATGCTCGCCCCGGGGTAGTGTACAGTACACATCTCGCGTCACCCCTTGTACTCGTATATACAGTATAGTTGTGGGGAACATCGGTGTTTATGTAAAACTGAGTATTGGTGAGGTGAGGTATGTACTGTGATAGGTCTCTTGTGTGCCACTACTATCGGAAACACAGTACATTACCTCTGACGGGGTGTCCTCTGGAGACTAGTGTTAAACAGTAGACCGACATGTTTCTGTCACACACACTATTAAGCCTTTGATGGATGTATAGGGCACTTTCCTTCCACCTTAGATTCTCGTCTGTGTATAAACCTAGAAATTTGGTATTTTTTTGCTTTCCTCATTGTTCAGTTTATTGTGCATCCCACGTCAACCCTGAGAGCATTAACACAAAACGCTACTAATACACAGAATCGTTTAGTATATTTAAACAGGGAGTAAGTTAGCATACATTTGATGTTATTAAAAAAAATTATATATATATATATATATATATATATATATATATATATATATATATATATATATATATATATATATATATATATATATATATATATATATATATATATATATATATATATATATATATATATATATATATATATATATATATATATATATATATACTTGTTATGTTTGTTTTAGATTTTCTGAGGACACGACAGTCACGAAGTTAGTTTACTAATATTTTCTATTCGTCTATATGTTTCTGACGACGAGTAGCAGCAATGTCTAGTACTGTAGCTTCTTGAAAACCTCGCTCTTGGTCCTGAGTGATGTTTCGGGGTCAGGTCCTTCGGGCCAGTGATATATGAGCTACATCTTTCACCTGACCTAAACCACTAAACAGTGTCTCGTGAGGTCTGGCGCTAGACTGAAATATATCCAGGAGTGTTGAAATACATTACTCTATCCTCCAGCACTGTTGCCGCCTCCCTGCATGTCAGTATCATTGTGTACTGAAGACTTAGTATACAGTGTGCTGTGTCCACACTTTCCCTAACTGCCAGTCATACATGTGGGACCCACTTTAATTTTTTTTCCATCCTCGAAGACAAAACGAATGATAAATACTGACATGACTCTCCCTCTGAATTAGTGGATGTAACCCATGTTTTTTTTTGTGATGAGAAACCGACTCTTTCCCCCATAACCCTCACCACCTCGATTCTTTTACTTATGTTCAGACAAAGGTCGAGTGTCTTTTTCCTTCCTGTCAATTCCACGAGATCATTCAGGACAAGAAGCTCGAAAGGTGCGTTGATTGAGATGGTATCTCGAGAGTAGATTTGTAAAGGTATCAGTTTCTTTGTGTCAGTCACGAGTTCGCCATTGAGGTTCACTCTTAAAACTCAAAGTTCTCCTTTTCTTGAGAGTCAAACAATACTGTAGTTCAATCAGCCGCAGCCCGCTGATCCCTCCACCAGTGTACAACTGTTATTGGTTTTAATTTAAAGTTTTGAATACGTCTTTTGACCGTTTCTCATCTTGGTTCCCTTCATCATTCTCTCAGACAACCAGTGTGGCTTCTCAGAGACTCAGTCGACGGGGATTATCTTCCGTGCCTCTCATGTTTAATCATCTTCCGTGAGCGAGTCTGCTGAGGTTGTCATTTTTGCCTTTGATGTCCTGAAACCTCCCAAGAAGTCCTTATGAGTATGTCAAAAGAGTTTTACTCTCTTACTATTCTCCCTCGATGTTTCTTTTTATTTACTCATTTTATTGTATTTTTTTTATTTTACCTTTTCCACTTATTTATTGCTGTTGTCACTGTTTCTTTTACTATCCTCACTAGTGTTGCTTCCCGAGGCTTTCTTATGTACTATATTTTTTACTTTTGTATTAATTCTATCAGTGATCATCCCGTCTCCACTATATCCTACCTCCGCGAACACTACAATTTATAACTCCAACAGAACCATAATTCCCATACAAAATTTCCGTAAACGATTCAGTGTTGTTGATGACGCGTGTTTAGTGAGGTTCAGTGACTTCATAACATTACACTCCGTTATGAAGGACTTGTGGAATCCTTCTTATTTATATTAATAGATTTGTTGATAAAAATTTCGTGTTTTATTTTACGTTTATAAGAACTTTACTCCATCATGTTCTTAACTTCATAAATTCACCAATGATAATTACTGATGGTTATTTTAAGGCTTTTTGGTCTGTATTTCCCTGTTTATTATTTTGATGTTTCTTAGAACTGTTGTAATGTGTACAATAGGCGTCAAGCAGCCAGCGGGCAGAGAAAATGACCAGAAGCGACATACATAGAAACAAAGATTTTCCCAACCATTTTTTTCGACAGCTGAAAAGTGAACTTCTCTTCCTGAATGAATTTCCTCTCCCATTAGCGACTTGAAACAGTTCAAAGCCAAGGCAGCAGACACTCCCCCTCCACAAAAAAAAAGCTCTCTCTTGTGCTGTTTTGTTCACTTTAGTATTATTTTTCTTCCACGGACGTTTTAGGGAATAGTTTTCTGTCTATAGTAAGAACAAAAGTTGATAAAACACGACTAACATCTACTCGTTCTATCAGATCACTTACTACCCCTCAGATCAGTGTTTAACAGGTACTAACCATCAGATCACTTGTTAATCAGATCAGGATTATCATGTAATGCCCTAATGATTCATTTTCCTTTCGTGAATGTTGGTGTTTGTGTTGAATTAATTTCCCCAGTGTCAGAGGACCAAGTCATTTGTCTGGCCAGCACTAACGCTTATTACAGCCTGAGATCATTTAGCGATGTGATATATACTGAGTCTCTCAATATACACCTTTAACCTCTACCCTAACCTGTCGTCGTCAGTCAAGGTGATGATGATAGTAATAGTGCTGCTGTTACTATTATTAATGTTGCTACTGCTACTACTATAGTTAGTGTCACCACTACTACTACTGCCACCACTAACAATAACAACAATAATACCAACATTACGAGAAAATGGATAATTAGAAAATAAATAAAATGGTCACAGTATAAGAAAATCCTATTAAATAACTTCTTGAATAATCCTATTAAATAACACAATGTTTACTCACAGTTAAGGAAAACGATAAATAATTTCCGTTTACGATCTTCTAATTCTCTTCTCTGTGGTGAAGGGTCTCTTAGAACACATTCAGGCAGTGTGAAAGAGAAATTGAGAAACTGATTGATAAAAATAGACAGAGAAGGATAAATGGGCAAGACAATTGTGTTTACAATAGTTATCAAGATGCTTAGCTCAACAGAGGAGATTGTTATTCTTGTTTACGACTGAGTGTCGTCCTCCACCAAGGGTCCAGTGTTGCTGGTAGTTGACAGCGCCTCACGTGGCCCTGTATGTTCATCGTCCTCTCGTGTTGTAAACCAATAATAATACAGAATTGTGTTGTTTTTCCTTATCAGGTTTATACAAACTTGTAAATCCTACTATTAGGTGACTGTCAACTTTCAATTCCAAAATATTTCGGTAACAACAAGACGAACACCCGAGCTCTATATAGGAGCGACCAATTAAACTGTTTTCAACACTAATTAAGAGTGATGTAGTCCAGGTTCACAGGTGAGGGATGGTGCTGAAGGTATTGACACGAGAGCAATTAGGAAGATGAAGTGTATATTGTAGTGTGTGTTCGTACATCATCATGGTTATTGGAATGTGGCGGCCGAGTGGATGCAGCGCTTACCTCATGCCCTAGGGGTCGTTAGTTCGCACCTGGGGCTCCCCACGTCCACTCAGATATGAATGGATACCTAATTTGACAGTTGTGAAAGTGAAGGTGTCCGAGTACAGTGCCGACCACACTGCTTCCTTATATGTCGGAAACAGGTTTAGTCTACGGCGTGATCTATCCTTATTGGCTCCAGCAGGTGATCAGACGCATGGAGCCACACTGCTAGACATCTTTACTACCTACATACCACCAGTGATGTGTGCGTTGTTGATGTTATATGACGCACGTTAGACATCATCCAGAGGTTCAGGACTTCAACTCAAAGTAATTTCTTAAGGAATCTTTCGTTTTTCCATGAGAACAGATACACCAGTTGAGATTTCATACAGTGACCACATAATATATCATCAGCTCTCGAGTACACACTGGTGGACGACAGGCAGCGGGGTTTGTTAGAACGAAGTCTTCACTCTAGTGTATTGAGGGAGTCACGGTGTGGTGGATGAGAGGAACAAGACATGGGGAGTCGGATGTCCGCCGTTATGTAATGTAAGTTAAGGACGGGACTAAGTTGTGAGACAGACGGCTGGGTAAAGTGGACACTGACGGGGTGAGTGAGTGAGTGAGTGAGGCAGGAGGAGGAGTAACACACAATGGTCTCTGTGGCTGTAAATATTTCATTAAACTTTTGAAATGATGGACTAATAAGACACTTTACTATGTGTATAATAATTAATTGAAATGTCTATGTTAATTTGATGTACTGTATAGTATTTTGTGTGGCCTGATTCTCAAAACTTATTTATCTTAAAATAGGATTCACCCAGGCATTTAATGGTATACACAACAGTTAAAGATAATAGGTTGATATAATACCATGTGATTGTTTCTCTCAGGTAAATATTTCACCAATTCAGAGCCACAGAGTAAACTATGTTGAAACTACAAACGCTCACTTTACCAAATGCGAAAATTTTCACACCGGTTCATAAAGCTGCTGCCTCCATCAGGACATTATCACCTACAGTGCACCACAAATTGTATTAGGCATTTAGAATTAGCAGGTAATGTAACCCATGTGAACTTTGTCAGTTACGTGAGGGAATTTACCTGGAAAATTTTACTTTTATCTAAAGTTTAGGGAGACAGAATTAGAGAATACATGAGTCTTAAAACTTAATATTTCGTACACACGCATACAAGAACACACACACACACACACACACGCACAGAGGTGTACAGTTTAGTAGCCAAACAATATATAATAAGAGGAACATAATCCCACATATTGTCTTCACTGTCACGACAGTTTACGAAACAGACGTGATAGTAATTCTCTCTGGTAAATTAGTTGTAACATGAGACAAAGTTTGGTCTTAGGATGATACGCCTTTACATAATCTACCTCATATTTGTTACGCTTCTGCCAGACACTTTACTAACGTTTCATTAAAAAAATGTTTTTTCTAAACTTAGCGAAATTATTTAATGCTTGTTATCGTTTTCTGTTTATTTCTATCACACGTAGAGTATATTTTGGTAAACCAATTTTATACAAAATTGAAATGGATATTCAATTACTCTGATTTGTGAATCGATTTATTGATATGCATATTTTTTTACAAGGAATATCAAATAAATTTGTATTAGCGGAAATTATATAAATGTATTTTTATGTTGTCATGAAGACGATACACAGGTTGTAGTACGAAGCTGTTGTGTGAACAGAACAAAACACTTTCTAGGAACAAGTGGGGGATGATATCAAGTCCTGGAATCTTGTTAATATTTAAACGTAGAGAGAGAAGTTGAAGATTACGTGGAAAGCAATCTCAGACTTTGCATACTAGCAGAGACCACCAACACTTTTAAGATGTAGTGAGAGATTGTAGCCAAGAAAGCTGAAACGAGGCGACAGGGAGGAGGAGGAGACTAGGAGAGGGAGAAGGGAACTTGAGTCTCTGTTAGATTAGGTCATGTCAGGTCATGTCATGTTAGGTCATGTCAGGTCATGTCATGTTAGGTCATGTTAGGTCATGTCAGGTTAGGTCATGTCAGGTTAGGTATAGCAGAGTGTAAGTGGAAGTGCATAAGGCCGAGATTAAGTGTTCAAACAGTGGTTATAATAAAGTGGTTTTGGGTGGTAATTGTGTGCATGTTTGGTAGTGATATGTTAGTGCTTTAGAGTAGCAGGTGTGTGTTCCTTATAGGTTAAGGTGGCAGGTGTGTTACTCATGGTTTAAGGTGGCAGGTATATTGCTCATGGTTTAAGGTGACAGGTGTGTTTCTTTTGGTTTAAGGTGACAGGTGTGCTCTTCTTGATTTAAGGTGACAGGTGCGTTCCTCATGGTTTAAGGTGACAGATGTATTCCTCAAACCGCTTTGTCATCTGTGTGGGATGATTGGTATACCTGTATATAAGGAACAGCCAGATGGAAGAACTTTATTTAATGGTAATGCTTTGGTACGGGGGGGGGAGGGGCAAATGTAATTATAACAACTGATCCCTGAAGTACATTTTAGGTTGAGGGAAGAAGCTGGGGGTGATCCTTGGAGGGGGGTGGGTGGAGGGGATCCGAGTCTTAGCTTGAGATGTGAGTCTTAAATTTACGAGTGAGAGTCTCCGTTGAGGATGTATAGTGATGTAGTTGATTGACGCTGACGTTCCAGGGTGGTGAAGGACTTGACCAAAGATAGAATGGGAACTGAATTGGACTCCAGCAAATGGGAGTTGAATTGCAGTTTATGCTGCTGAATTGGATTGCATAGGGATTAAATTTGACTGAACACACTTAATTGGACTGAACGGAGACTAATTGGAGTTAATGGGGACTGAATTAACTCCTCTACTAGTGGATGATATTAGTTGTAACTGGGGGCAGGTAGTCGCTGATAAAGGCACATAACCTTCACCTGCCTAAGTTTGTGGAACATGTTATCCCGTCAGAGGAGATGAAGTTTAACATGGTATCAGGAGGAAGCTAGGCTGGGTGGTGACATCTTATACCCGGTCAAGACTAATATTGGGAAGTTTATAGTGTCGACGTAATAAATATGTCACCAGTTCTTAGTGGGATGATCCTCTCCAACTAGTCCTAGATTGTTCGGACGCTTTCGGTCGTCTACATAATCCAGGTGATCCATCGTCCTGACAGCTTCGTCTAAAGTTTACTGTTCCTCTCCCTTCTTACAGCCATTGAAATGTCGCCCTAAGTGTTCGGTTCACTGAAGTCGTCACCAGCTTTGATTACAGGTCACGTATTCCGCCTTGGCAGACTTCCAGGCATTTTATGACCGTTCTATTGAACAGTGAGACGACGGCTCACTGTTAGCTGTGGTGATGTGTTACTGTGGTGGTGGTGTGCTTCTGTGGTGGTGGTGTTGTGAAACTATGGTGTTGTGTTACTGTGGTGGTGTTGTGGTGTTACTGTGGTGTTGTGAAACTGTGGAGTTGTTACTGTGGTGGTGTTGTGTTACTGTGGTGTTGTGAAACTGTGGTGTTGTGTTCCTGTGGTGGTGTTATGTTACTGTGGTGGTATTGTTTTACTGTGTTAGTGTTGTGTTACTGTGGTTGCGTGTTACTGTGATGGTGGTGTGTTACTGTGGTGGTGGTGTGTTACTGTGGTGGTGGTGTGTTACTGTGATGGTGGTGTGTTACTGTGGTGGTTTTATTGTGGTGGTGTGTTACTGTGGTGGTTTTGTGTTTCTGTGGTGGTGTTGTGTTACTGTGGTGGTGTTGTGTTACTGTGGTGGTTTTACTGTGGTGGTGTGTTACTGTGGTGGTAGTGTGTTACTGTGGTGGTGTATTACTGTGGTGGTGTATTACTGTGGTGGTGGTGTCATACTGTGGTGGTGTTGTGTTACTGTGGTGGTTTTGTGTTTCTGGGGTGGTGTTGTATGACTATGGTAGTGTTGTGATACTGTGGTGGTGTTACTGTGGTGGTGGTGTGTTACTGTGGAAGGATTGTGATACTGTGGTGGTGTTACTGTGGTGGTGGTGTGTTACTGTGGTGGTGTTGTATTACTATGGTAGTGTTGTGATACTGTGGTGGTGTTGTATTACTATGGTAGTGTTGTGATACTGTGGTGGTGTTTCTGTGGTGGTAGTGGTGTTACTGTGGTAGGGTTATGATACTGTGGTGGTGTTACTGTGGTTGTGGTGTGTTACTGTGGTGGTGGTGCTATTATGGTGGTGGTGTGTTACTGCGGTTGGGTTGTGATACTGTGGTGGTGTTACTGTGGTGGTTCTGTGTTACTGCGGTAGGGTTGTGATATTGTGGTGGTGATGTGTTGCGTTATAAAATGCTGAATTTGCGTTGTATAGTCTTAAAATTGTATTGGTCAATTATTGAATTGCGTTGCTATTGATATTCTATTGCATAATTTTCTTAGTATATTGAGTTATGATATTGTTGCATAATTATGATTGTTATTCCATGATGTTTTGTGTTGCTGTGGTATATTTTCGATCATGTAGCGTCTTGTATTATATAATTGTACAAAAACGTACCACACAGATCATTGGTTCATATACGAAAAATAATTATTCCCCTTTATGCAGATTTAATTACCTTACGCCTGACAGACTTTTCACAAGTCGTACCTGGTAACTAAACAATGCGTGTCCCCAGGTGTGTTAATGATCTCTGTTCCTTTGTTTGTTTCTTTGTTACTAATGTCTTTACTGTACTTACACATACACAGGTACACATTAATAATAGTATATACACATACATAGATATTGATCCTTACACACCCGTATCTACTCACACAAACACTTGTATACTAATACTGTCATACTTCTCAGTACACACACACACACACACACACACACACACCCCAACACTCACCTACCTACCCATACTTTCCACACCCTAACCAACCCACACACCAACCCCTCACACCCCAACCCCTCACACCCCAACCCCACACACACCAACCCCTCACACCCCAACCCCCCACAACCCCACACCCCAACCCCCACACCCCAACCCCACACACACACCAACCTCCACACACACAACCCCCTCACCCCCACACACTCAACCGCCCCTCACCCCACACCACCAACCGCCCTCACCCCCACACACACCGCCCCTCACCCCCCCACACACACCAACCCCTCCCCACACACACACCAATCCCTCCACACACACCAGTCCTCCCGCACACCAGTCCCCCACCACATCCCCCACACACACCAGTCCCCACACACACACACCAGTCCCCCCCCACACACCAGCCCCCACACACGTGTACACAATTGCATCACCACATTCCTAACTGTGCATGGTGATGAAAGGCACAGATACACCACATTTCTTGACCTAAAAGCTGCATTTGATATTGCCAATAGGCAACTGATATTGTACGAACTAGCCAAAATGGATATAGAACGTAGGCTGTTACACTGGATAAGTGGTTACCTAACCAACAGAAGGGCTGCTGCACTGTTTCAGGGTTACAAAAGTGAAGTTAAAGATATGCAACTTGGTACCCCTCAAGGTGGAGTACTTAGCCCCACTTTGTTCAATGTTCTTATGAATGCATTATTAAATTTAATACCAGACAACCCCAGCAATATCTCAATCAGCTATGCTGATGATATTCTTATACATACTAAAACTCATCGTGAAATGCAAACCACCCTGAACCATGTATACGCAGCCTGTGAGAACCTCGGTCTTATTATCTCCACTGAGAAAACTAAGGTGTTCAACAAACAAGCTGGTAACCGCAAACGCGGCCCCGCCAAGTTCAAGATAGGTAACAACACTATTGACTATGTTTCTTCTTTTAAATATCTTGGTGTTTCCGTCCCTTGTACCCTACCTGCCATACAACAGCTAACCCGCCAATGTACTGACAGACTGAGACCTCTTAGAAGTGTAGCGGGGTACAGCCCGCACTATGGTGCTAATATTAGAATTGTTAAAACAATGTACCTAGGCTATATAAGATCTCTGATAGATTACCACGCACCAGCCCTGGTCATTCGTGACGGGAAAGGCGTTGACAAGCTCGAGAAAATGCAAAATAAAGCCCTCAGAATTATCCTAGGATGTCCCATGAGCACTAAAGTACTTAATATGAGGAAAGAACTAGGTATACCCAGTGTTAAAGATAGAATAATTGAAGTCAACCTCATGATAGCCCTGAGGCTTCTGCGTGGTGATCCTGATAACATTGTTTCCTTAAAATTGCTAGAATGTATGAACCATGGGACTACTGAGTCTAAATGGATCCAAACTACAGCTACACATATGAAGATGTTTGGACTAGACCACCTGTACAAAGTTGAGACACAACAGCGCTTCCTGCCACCCTGGCGGACAGTTCCCTTCGATATCACAATACCGACGTATCCGCCTAAAAAATTAATTATACAAAGCATTTATCTCCAACACACTGCCAAATTGAGAGCTCTTGAACACATACATAATCTACAGACTGATGATAATATCACACAGACCATCTACACTGATGGATCTCTTAACACCGCCTGTGGGAGGGCTGGAAGTGCTATTGTTGTGACTCAACCTGACGGTAATATAATTGAGAAAGGAGTTAGAATTAACAACTGGGCATCCATTCTACAAACTGAATTAGTTGCCATACTCACAGCTATTAAATTCATTGAAACCACTGTTACTGACAGTCTCATCATCACTGACTCTCTATCCTCACTACTTGCCCTTGGCACCCTCGACTCAGGTTGTCACGCTCTTGTCTCTGAAGCCAGACACAAATATGCGTGCCTTGTTGACCGGGGTGTCAAGGTCAAACTGTTGTGGATCCCCTCTCACATAGGCCTCATAAAACATGACGAGTTGATGCCCTCGCCAAACTCGCGTCTAACAAAGACACCGTTGAATACAATTTGGGTCTGTCAAAATGAACCCTTAAAACTGTAATTAGGAAAGAACTTATTGATGAGTTTGAGCAAGTAGACTAGTGCAAACAGGTACTAGTCGAGCCATAGGTTACCATGATGAGATGTATCAAGTGAAACATGTATATGGAGCAAGTAACAAGATCACTAGATTACAAGATGTTGTAACCGCTAGATTAAGGTTAGGATTAAGTACCTTTGGCATTATGTTCCTCAAGCAGATGTAAACAAAACTAAATGTAAAGTGTGTGGCCATACATATGGCCACACACTTGAACACTACGTCCTCGACTGTGTGAAGATAGAACCTTTTAGGGACAGGTCCAAGCACACTGTGTGTGAAATGGCACAACACTTCATCTCTAATGGCAAGATAGCCGACATATGAAGATTGTATCCACTTTTTTGCACTTAGTAACTATAACAATTCTCATGTACAGAACCAAATACGCAATGTGCTTGAATACCTCTCACGTAAAGGTGAATAACAAAGTGTGAGGCCAGACATACTGCCTCACACGCCTGTACTCACGCATTTGTGAATAAGTTACCCTTAATGTATAGAACTAAACAAATAATGTAAATGAAATACTGTGTAACATTCAGTGCCATAATATCCTGACAACGGGGATTAATTATTATGACCCTTTGTAAACTCTACTCTGTAATCCTTTTGCGCTACCGCTCACAGGATGAGTGTGGGGCGCACAATAAAGTAGCCGCTGTAAGCGGCAAAATCAAATCACACCAACCCCCTATACACACCAAGCACCTACACACACCAACCCTCTACCCACACCAACCCCCCACCCACCAACCCCCCCACCACCAGCCCCCCACCCACCCACCAGCCCCCCACCCACCCACCAACCCCCTACCCACACACCAACCCCCACACACACACACCAACCCCCACCCACACACCAGCCCCACCCACACACACCAACCCCACACCAACCCCCCACCCACACACACCAACCCCACCACACACAGCCCCCACCCACACCTGTCCCACCCACACACAACCCCACCCACACACAGCCCCACCCACACCAGCCCCCCACCCACACACACCAACCCCCCCACCCCACCTGTCCCCACCCACACCCAGCCCCACCACACACAAACCCCACCCCACACACACCAGCCCCACACACACACCAGCCTTTTCACACCAACCCCCCACACACAACCCCCACCCACACACACCAACCCCCACCCACACACACACCAGCCCCCCCACCCACCCTGTACCCACACCAACCCCCCACCCACACACACCAACCCCCCACCCCACACACACTGCCCCCACCCACACACAAGCCCCTGCCCCATCCCTGTCCCTTTCCCACACCAGCCCCACCCCAGCCCCCACCCAGCCCCACCCACACACCAGCCCCACCAGCCCCCACCCACACAAGCCCCCACCCACACACCAAACCCCCCACCCCACACACACCAGCCCCACCCCACACACACCAACAAACCCCACCCACACACACACCAGCCCCACACATCCACCAGCCTTTGCACACCAACTCCCCACACACCAGCCCCCCACACACTCCAACACCCCACACCCCAAAGCCCCACACTACCCTCCACACACACACACACACACACACACCTCTACCACAAACCCCCACACTCCCCCACACACACGTCCCCCTCACGGCCATAAGTTCAGGGGTGAAATATCCTAACTTGGACACACTGTCACATAACTCACCAACCACCCTCGTCTGAGCCTTAATGGTAATTCTCGTAATATATAATAATGTAAAGAGTCTTCCACCATTTACATCTTTCCGGGGTTTTCTGAACAGAGGAACTCACCCGCGGCCTACCAAGAGGTTAGTAAACACTGTATGTCTGATTATTTTATTAAACTTACAGCGAGAAAGAGTGTATACACCCAAGGAAAATAATTTACTAAGTTCTTATACGGAAAGTTATTATTTATATAATATGTAACAACCTGATATAAAGTGTTCTATCGGGTAACTACATATAATTTAAAGCAGTTTTCCTCAAAATTGTTTTATCCTCAGCAAGAAAACACACCTTTGAAAAACGTTGACAATGAATTTGATAAGACTCCTTCCTGTACAGTCGACAACCAATATTAGGGAGGTAGAGTTTATCTGTTTATTCACTAGAATTCCCTAGACTGTGTCACTAGTTGCTGGTCTCTGTATCAGCCTCGTCATGTCAGGTCATGGAGTAAACTCTTCTTAGGATTTTTTAACATTGGTAAGTTTTTATTCTGTACCCCTGTGGCTGAAAACATGAGAACACATCTAAGTTTCTCATTCAAGTCACTAAAAGAAATGGTGACGATAATAGCTGTCGACTACCTAACCTAACCTGACCTGACATGATATGATTTGACTTGACTTGACAACACGACCTAACTTAATTTAACCTAACTCAAATCCTCCCTTACAATCCTATCCTGTCCCTACATTGTTCCCACCTTGATAATCCTCACGAGTAGGTCACCAGAGAAAAATAAAATAGTTTGTTGTTGTTGACATTTGGTTCAACATTTTTACCTCATAACAACATGTTTAACAGACAATAATATAAACACCAAAACCCTGATATTACTGTAATGTTATTCAAATATTACATCCTCGTTTATTGAGCTCAATGTACAGTGAAACTGAGTCATGGGAATGAGTCTCCGAACTGACTTACCCTGACTGTCATCTGGTGCGGGTGTGTTGTTTTATCTCATTTGGGGTCGATACTGCTTCAGTTTGGGAGGGAGTGAACCTTTGACCCCCGGGTGCTCTCTGTACCTTTTCTTACCTGACTGATAGATGTTGTTAATTCCCAACTACATTAAGCTCGAGTACATGCAAGTCCTTCACAGCCGATGTCAACACAACCATATTACTTATTAACTATTTAAGAGCCACAAAGCATGGTGGGTATGATAGTAAACCTTTTGACCATATTCCATGAATAAATTAATGCTAATCCGTAAAATGTTTTATACACAAAACCTGGAGGCACTTTACATCATCTGAGGAAGGTTCACCCGGGCTGCTCACTGATTTGTTGTGTTCTGCAAAACAAACTCGAGCATCGAGTGTAGTCTTCTTCGAGTTTGTTGTTGTTTTTATACAAACACACGGACATACACTTACTGAACCATCGCTGAGATACACACTCATAATACTTACATAAGTTTTAACACACACTACCACAAACACGTACCTACATAATCACTAAATATAACAGTCAATAACGGAGACAGACAGACAGACGCTTGGTGGAGAGGGACAAAAGAGAGATGGGTAGTAATTAGGAAAAGGGAGAGAGAAGGAAGGGAAGACAATATAGGAGA
>NW_024714434.1:0-9281 GCF_018991925.1 Homarus americanus
GGACTTAGTTATGCTCGATTAGGGCACTTATTTATACTCGATCAGGGGACTTTGTTATACTCGATCTGGGGACTTTGTTATACTCGATCTGGGGACTTTGTATATACTCGACTAGGGACATAGTTATATTCGATCAGGTGCCTTTCTTATACTCGATGAGGGGGCTTTCTTATACTCGATGACGGGACTTTGTTAGGTTCGATCAGGGGACTTTGTTATACTCGATCAGAGGACTTTGTTATACTCGATCTTGGGACATTGTTATACTCTATCAGGGGATTTTGTTATACTCGACCAGGGGTCTTTGTTATACTCGATAAGGGGCCTTTGTTATACTCGATTATGGGACTTTGTTATACTCGACCAGGGGACCTTGTTATACTCGACCAGGGGACTTAGTTATGCTCGATTAGGGCACTTATTTATACTCGATCAGGGGACTTTGTTATACTCTATCAGGGGATTTTGTTATACTCAACCAGGGGCCTTTGTTATACTCGATAAGGGGCCTTTGTTATACTCGATTATGGGACTTTGTTATACTCGACCAGGGGACTTTGTTACACTCGACCAGGGGACTTTCTTATACTCGATCAGGGGACTTTGTTATTCTTGATCAAGGGACTTTGTTATACTCGATCATCGGGCTTTGTTATACTCGATCAGGGGACTTTGTTATACTCGATCAGGGGACTTTGTTATACTCGATCTGGGGACTTTGTTATACGGCATTAGGGTCCTTTGTTATATCGATTAGGGCACTTAGTTATAGTCGATCAGGGGACATTGTTATACTCGATCAGGGGGCTTTGTTATACTCGACCAGGGGGCTTTTTAATACTCGATCAAGGAGGTTTTGTTAAACTCGATGAGAGGAATTTGTTATACTCGATCATGGGATTTTGTTATACTCGACCAGGGGCCTTTGTTATATTCGATAAGGGGCCTTTGTTATACTCGATTATGGGACTTTGTTATACTCGACCAAAGGACTTTGTTATACTCGACCAGGGGGCTTTTTTATACTTGATCAGGGGGTTTTGTTAAACTCGATGAGGGGTGTTTGTTTTACTCGATCAGGGGACTTTGTTATTCTCGATCAGGGGACTTTGTTATACTCGATCAGGGATTTTGTTATACTCGACCAAGGGCCTTTGTTATATTTGATAAGAGGCCTTTGTTATACTCGATTATGGGACTTTGTTATACTCGACCAAAGGACTTTGTTATACTCGACCAGGGGCCTTTGTTATACTCGATAAGGGGCCTGTGTTATACTCGATCATGGGACTTTGTTATTCGACCAGGGGACTTTGTTACACTCGACCAGGGGCCTTATTTATACTCGATCATGGACTTTGTTATACTCGACCAGGGGACTTTGTTATACTCGACCAGGGGCCTTATTTATACTCGATCAGGGGTTTTTGTTAAACTCGATGAGGGGTCTTTGTTATATTCTATCAGGGGACTTTGTTATACTCGATCAGGAGATTTTGTTTTACTCGACCATGGGACATTGTTATACTCGATCAGGGAGCTTTGTTATACTCGATCAGCGGACTTTGTTATACTCGATCAGGAGACTTTAGTATACTCGATCAGGGGACTTTGTTATACTCGATCAGGGGCCTTTGTTATACTCGATTACGGGACTTTGTTATACTCGATCAGGGGACTTTGTTATACTCGATCAGGGGCTTTCTTGTACTCGATAAGGAGACTTTGTTAAACTCGATCAGGGGACTTTGTTATTCTCGTTTCAGGGCACTTTGTTATACTCGATCAGGGTACTTTGTTATATTCGATCAGGGGACTTTGTTATACTCGATCAGGAGACGTTGTTATACGCGATCTTGGGACTTTGTTATACGCCATTAGGGTCCTTTCTTATACTCGATCAGGAGACTTTGTTATACTCGATCAGGGGCCTTTGTTATACTCGATCATGGGACTTTATTATACTCGTCCAGGGGACTTTGTTATACTCGACCAAGGGGCTTTTTTATACTCGATCAGGGGGTTTTGTTAAACTCGATGAGGGTTCTTTGTTATACTCGATCAGGGGACTTTGTTATACTCGATCAGGGGACGTTGTTATATACTCGATCAGGGGCTTTCTTGTGCCTTTCGATAAGGGACTGTTAAACTCGATGCAGGGAACTTTGTTATTCTCGTTTTCAGGGCACTTTGTTATACTCGATCAGGGTGCTGTTATACTCGATCAGGGACTTTGTTATACTCGATGGGAGACTTTGTTATCGCGATCTTGCAGGACTTTGTTATACGCCATTAGGATTCGCTGTTGTATGATCAGGGAGATTTTTGTTATACTCGATCAGGGCCTTTGTTATACTCGATCATGGGACCTTGTTATATATGACCAGGGCTTTTTATACTCGATCAGGGGGTTTTGTTAAACTCGATGAGGGGGCTGTTATACTCGATCAGGGGACTTTGTTATACTCGATCAAGGGACTTTGTTATACTCGATCAGGGCTTTATTGTAGTCGATAAGGGGACTTTGTTAAACTCGATCAGGGGACTTTGTTATTATCGATCATAGCACTTTGTTATACTCGATCGGGAGACTTTCTTGTACGCCATCTTGGGACTTTGTTATACTCGACCAGGGGGATTTTTTATAATCGATCAGAGGGGTTTTGTTAAACTCGATGAGGGGATTTTGTTATACTCGATCAGGGGACTTTGTAATACTCGACCAGGGGACTTTGTTATACACGACCAGGGGACTTTGTTATACTCGATCAGGGGACTTTGTTATACTCGATCAGGGACTTTTTTATACTCGATCATGGGCATTGGTATACTCGATCAGGGGGCTTTGTTATACTCGATCAGGGGACTTTGTTATACTCGATGAGGAGACTTTGTTATAAGCGATCTTGGGACTTTGTTATACGCCATTAGGGTCCTTTGTTATACTCGATCAGGAGACTTTGTTATACTCGATCAGGGGCCTTTGTTATACTCGATCATGGGACTTTATTATACTCGTCCAGGGGACTTTGTTATACTCGACCAGGGGGCTTTTTTATACTCGATCAGGGGGTTTTGTTAAACTCGATTAGGGGACTTTGTTATACTCGATCAGGGGCTTTATTGTAGTCGATAAGGGGACTTTGTTAAACTCGATCAGGGGACTTTGTTATTCTCGATCATGGCACTTTGTTATACTCGATCGGGAGACTTTCTTATACGCGATCTTGGGACTTTGTTATACTCGACCAGGGGGCTTTTTTATACTCGATCAGGGGGGTTTTGTTAAACTCGATGAGGGGACTTTGTTATACTCGATCAGGGGACTTTGTAATACTCGACCAGGGGACTTTGTTATACACGACCAGGGGACTTTGTTATACTCGATCAGGGGACTTTGTTATACTCGATCAGGGGACTTTTTTATACTCGATCATGGGCATTGGTATACTCGATCAGGGGGCTTTCTTATACTCGATCAGGGGACTTTGTTATTCTCGATAAGGTGACACTGTTGTACTCGATCTGCGGAATTTGTTATACTCGACCAGGGGGCTCTTTTATACTCGATGAGGGGGTTTGTTATACTCGATCAGGGGACTTTGTTATACTCAACTAGGGACATTGTTATATTCGATCAGGTGCCTTTCTTATACTCGATCAGGGGGCTTTGTTATACTCGATGACGGGACATTGTTATGTTCGATCAGGGGACATTGTTATACTCGATCAAGGGTGTTTGTTTTACTCGATCAGGGGACTTTGTTATACTCGATCAGGGGACTTAGTTATACTCGATTCGGTGAATTAGTTATACTCGATGATGGGGCTTTGTTTTTCTCGATCAGGGACTTTGTTATACTCGACCAGGGGACTTTCTTATACTCGAAGAGGGTGCTTTGTTTTACTCGATCAGGGGACTTTGTTATTCTCGATCAGGGGACTTTGTTATACTCGATCAGGGGGCTTTGTTATACTCAATTAGGGGTGTTTGTTTTACTCGACTCGGGACTTTGTTATATTCGGTCAGGTGCCTTTCTTATACTCGATTAGTGGACTTTGTTATACTCGATCAGGGGACATTGTTATTCTAGATCAGGGCACTTTGTTATACTCGATCAGGGTACTTTGTTATACTCGATCAGGGGAATTTGTTATACTCGATCAGGAGACTTTGTTATACGCGATCTTGGTACTTTGTTATACGCCATTAGGGTCCATTGTTATACTCGATCAGGGGCCTTTGTTATATTCGATAAGGGGCCTTTGTTATACTCGATTATGGGACTTTGTTATACTCGATCAGGGGACATTGTTATTCTCGATAAGGTGACTTTGTTGTACTTGATCGGCGGACTTTGTTATACTCGACCAGGGGGCTTTTTTATAATCGATGAGGGGGCTTTGTTATACTCGATTAGGGGACTTTGTTATACTCGATCTGGGGACTTTGTTATACTCGATCTGGGGACTTTGTATATACTCGACTAGGGACATTGTTATATTCGATCAGGTGCCTTTCTTTTACTCGATGAGAGGGCTCTCTTATACTCGATGACGGGACTTTGTTAGGTTCGATCAGGGGACTTTGTAATACTCGATCAGAGGACTTTGTTATACTCGATCTTGGGACATTGTTATACTCTATCAGGGGATTTTGTTATACTCGACCAGGGGCCTTTGTTATACTCGATAAGGGGCCTTTGTTATACTCGATTATGGGACTTTGTTATACTCGACCAGGGGACCTTGTTATACTCGACCAGGGGACTTAGTTATGCTCGATTAGTGCACTTATTTATACTCGATCAGGGGACTTTGTTATACTCGATCAAGGGACTTTTTGTATGCTGTTGGGGACTTTGTTGGCTTCGATGAGGGTGTTTGTTTTGCCTCAGTCAGGACTTTGTTATACTCGATCAGGGACTTTTGTTATACTCGATCAGAGTTTTGTTATACTCGACAAGGGGCCTTTGTTATATTCGATAAAGGGGCCTTTGTTATATGATTATAGGACTTTGTTATACTCGACCAAGGACTTTGTTATACTCGACCAGGGGCCTTTGATATATATGATAGGGCCTGTGTTGATACTCGATCATGGGACTTTGTTATTCGACCAGGGGACTTTGTTACACTCGACCAGGGGCCTTATTTATACTCGATCATGGGACTTTGTTATACTCGACCAGGGGACTTTGTTATACTCGACCAGGGGCCTTATTTATACTCGATCAGGGTGTTTTGTTAAACTCGATGAGAGGGCTTTGTTATACTCTATCAGGGGACTTTGTTATACTCGATCAGGAGATTTTGTTTTACTCGACCAGGGGACTTTGTTATACTCGATCAGGGGGCTTTGTTATACTCGATCAGCAGACTTTGTTATACTCGATTATGGGACTTTGTTATACTCGATCAGGGTACGTTGTTATACTCGATCAGGGGCTTTCTTGTACTCGATAAAGGGACTTTGTTAAACTCGATCAGGGGACTTTGTTATTCTCGTTTCAGGGCACTTTGTTATACTCGAACAGGGTACTTTGTTATACTCGATCAGGGGACTTTGTTATACTCGATGACGAGACTTTGTTATACGCGATCTTGGGACTTTGTTATACGCCATTAGGGTCCTTTGTTATACTCGATCATGAGACTTTGTTATACTCGATCAGGGGCCTTTGTTATACTCGATCATGGGACTTTATTATACTCGTCCAGGGGACTTTGTTATACTCGACCAGGGGGCTTTTTTATACTCGATCAGGGGGTTTTGTTAAACTCGATGAGGGGGCTTTGTTATACTCGATCAGGGGACTTTGTTATACTCGATCAGGGGACTTTGTTATACTCGATCAGGGGCTTTATTGTAGTCGAAAGGGGACTTTGTTATTCTCGATCATGGCACTTTGTTATACTCGATCGGGAGACTTTCTTATACGCGATCTTGGGACTTTGTTATACTCGACCAGGGGGCATACTCGATCAGGGGAGTTTTGGTTAAGCTCAGTAGGACTTTCATTTATATAGAATAAAGGACTTTTTGTAATGCTCGGCAGGGACTTTTGGTACGACCAGGGGACTTTGTTATACTCGATCAGGGGACTTTGACTATACTCGATCAGGGACTTTTTATACTTCGATCACGGGCATTGGTACTCGATCAGGGGGCTTTGTTATACTCGATCTGGGGACTTTGTTATTCTCGATAAGGTGACATTGTTGTACTCGATCTGCGGACTTTGTTATACTCGACCAGGGGGCTTTTTTATCCTCGATGAGGGGGTTTGTTATACTCGATCAGGGGACTTTGTTATACTCGACTCGGGACTTTGTTATATTCGGTCAGGTGCCTTTCTTATACTCGATTTGTGGACTTTGTTATACTCGATCAGGGGACTTTGTTATTCTAGATCAGGGCACTTTGTTATACTCGATCAGGGTACTTTGTTATACTCGATCAGGGGACTTTGTTATACTCGATCAGGAGACTTTGTTATACGCGATCTTGGGACTTTGTTATTCGCCATTAGGGTCCTTAGTTATACTCGATCAGGGGCCTTTGTTATATTCGATAAGGAGCCTTTGTTTTACTCGATTATGGGACTTTGTTATACTTGATCAGGGGACTTTGTTATTCTCGATAAGGTGACTTTGTTGTACTTGATCTGCGGACTTTGTTATACTCGACTAGGGGGCTTTTTTATAATCGATGAGGGGGCTTTGATATACTCGATCAGGGGACTTTGTTATACTCGATCTGGGGACTTTGTTATACTCGATCTGGGGACTTTGTATATACTCGACTAGGGACATAGTTATATTCGATCAGGTGCCTTTCTTATACTCGATGAGGGGGCTTTCTTATACTCGATGACGGGACTTTGTTAGGTTCGATCAGGGGACTTTGTTATACTCGATCAGAGGACTTTGTTATACTCTATCAGGGGATTTTGTTATACTCGACCAGGGGACTTTGTTATACTCGACCAGGGGACTTAGTTATGCTCGATTAGGGCACTTATTTATACTCGATCAGGGGACTTTGTTATACTCTATCAGGGGATTTTGTTATACTCAACCAGGGGCCTTTGTTATATTCGATAAGGGGCCTTTGTTATGCTCGATTATGGGACTTTGTTATACTCGACCAGGGGACTTTGTTATACTCGACCAGGGGACTTTCTTATACTCGATCAGGAGACTTTGTTATTCTTGATCAAGGGACTGGGTTATACTCGATCATCTGGCTTTGTTATACTTGATCAGGGGACTTTGTTATACTCGATCAGGGGACTTTGTTATACTCGATCTTGGGACTTTGTTATATGGCATTAGGGTCCTTTGTTATATCGATTAGGGCACTTAGTTATAGTCGATGAGGGGACATTGTTTTACTCGATGAGGGGGCTTTGTTATACTCGACCAGGGGGCTTTTTAATACTCGATCAAGGAGGATTTGTTAAACTCGATGAGAGGAATTTGTTATACTCGATCATGGGATTTTGTTATACTCGACCAGGGGCCTTTGTTATATTCGATAAAGGGCCTTTGTTATACTCAATTATGGGACTTTGTTATACTCGAGCATGGGGCTTTTTTATACTCGATCAAGGGGTTTTGTTAAACTCGATGAGGGTTGTTTGTTTTACTCGATCTGGGAACTTTGTTATACTCGATCAGGGGACTTTGTTATACTCGATCAGGGATTTTGTTATTCTCGACCAGGGGCCTTTGTTATATTCGATAAGGGGCCTTTGTTATACTCGATTATGGGACTTTGTTATACTCGACCAAAGGACTTTGTTATACTCGACCAGGGGCCTTTGTTATACTCGATAAAAGGGCCTGTGTTATACTCTAGAATCATGGGACTTTGTTGTTTGAAGCCAGGGGACTTTGTTGCACACTCGACGGGGCATATTTATATGATCTTTGGGACTTTGTCGCTACTCGACCAGGGACTTTGTTATACTCGACCAGGGGCCTTGTTATACTCGACCAGGGGTTTTGTTAGAAACTCGATAGGAAGGCATTTATATATCAGGGGACTTTGTTGCTTGCTCTAGGTATCAGGAGATTTTGTTTTACTCGACCAGGGGACTTTGTTATACTCGATCAGGGGGCTTTGTTATACTCGATCAGCGGACTTTGTTATACTCGATCAAGGAGACTTTCGGCATATACTTTCTAGATCAGGGGCTTTCTTAACTTCGATAAAGGGGACTTTGTTAAACTCGATCAGGGACTTTGTTAATCGTTTCAGGGGCGCTGTACTCGTTCAGGGTAAACATTTATGCCTAGTCAGAGGGACTTTGTTATACTCGATGAGGAGACTTTGTTATACGCGATCTTGGGACTTTGTTATACACCATTAGGGTCCTTTGTTATACTCGACCAGGGGGCTTTTTTATACTCGATCAGGGGGGTTTTGTTAAACTCGATGAGGGGACTTTGTTATACTCGACCAGGGGACTGTGTAATACTCGACCAGGGGACTTTGTTATACACGACCAGGGGACTTTGTTATACTCGATCAGGGGACTTTGTTAAACTCGATCAGGGGACTTTTTTATACTCGATCATGGGCATTGGTATACCCGATCAGGGGGCTTTGTTATACTCGATCAGGGGACTTTGTTATACTCGATGAGGAGACTTTGTTATACGCGATCTTGGGACTTTGTTATACGCCATTAGGGTCCTTTGTTATACTCGATCAGGAGACTTTATTTGCCTCGATGGGGCGCTGTTATACTCGATCATGGGACTTTGTATACTCGATCCCGCGAGGCACTGTTATACTCAACCAGGGGGCTTTTATACTCGATCAGGGGTTTTATTGCAACAAATGGGGGCTTTGTTATACTCGATCAGGGGACTTTGTTATACTCAATCAGGGGACTTTGTTATACTCGATCAGGGGCTTTATTGTAGTCGATAAGGGGACCTTGTTACAGTCGATCAGGGGACTTTGTTATTCTCAATCATGGCACTTTGTTATACTCGATCGGGAGACTTTCTTATACGCGTTCTTGGGACTTCGTTATATTCGAAAAGGGGGCTTTTTTATACTCGATCAGGAGGGTTTTGTTTAACTCGATGAGGGGACTTTGTTATACTCGATCAGGGGACTTTGTAATACTCGACCAGGGGTCTTTGTTATAGACGACCAGGGGACTTTGTTATACTCGATCAGGGGACTTTGTTATACTCGATCAGGGGACTTTTTTATACTCGATCATGGGCATTGGTATACTCGATCAGGGGGCTTTGTTATA
>NW_024714435.1:0-18207 GCF_018991925.1 Homarus americanus
AAGGATCAATATATATTTCATTAGCCCAATAAAGCATGCGGACTTCTACATTTAATCAACACCTCACCCCACCAGGATTTGAACCCACGATCTTATAATTGTGACCGGGGAACGCTACCTCTGGGCCACCAGGACAATAAAAGCAGTCCTAGACTCTGCTATATTTCACACAAAGCCTGTTCAACGAGCTTATGGCGCCGTGAACCTCTAATGGGGACCACCCGTGCCGCTTAGGTGATCAGAGCAACGTTTTACCAAATGCGGCTTCGAAACACGAGGATCCATATATATTTCATTAGCCCAATAAAGCACGCGGACTTCTTCATATAATCAACACCTCACCACACCAGGATTCCAACCCACGATCTTCTAATTGTGACCGGGGAACGCTACCTCTGGGCCACCAGGACAATAAAAGCAGTCCTAGACTCTGCTATATTTCACACAAAGCCTGTTCAACGAGCTTATGGCGCCTTGGGACCACTATAGGGGACCACCCATGCCGCTTAGGTGATCACAGCAACGTTTTACCAAATGCGGCTTCGAAACACGAGGATCCAAATATAATTTATTAGCCCAATAAAGCACGCGGACTTCTTCATATAATCAACACCTCACCACACCAGGATTCCAACCCACGATCTTATAAATGTGACCGGGGAACGCTACCTCTGGCCACCAGTTCAATAAAACCTGTCCTAGACTCTGCTATATTTCACACAAAGCCTGTTCAACGAGCTTATGGCGCCGTGAACCTCTAATGGGGACCACCCGTGCTGCTTAGGTGATCAGAGCAACGTTTTACCAAATGCGGCTTCGAAACACGAGGATCCAAATATAATTTATTAGCCCAATAAAGCACTCGGACTTCTACATATAATCAACACCTCACCCCACCAGGATTCAAACCCACGATCTTATAATTGTGACCGGGATATGCTACCTCTGGGCCATCAGGACAATAAAAGCAGTCCTAGACTCTACTATATTTCACACAAAGCCTGTTCAACGAGCTTATGGCGCCATGAACCTCTAATGGGGACCACCCGTAACGCTTAGGTGATCAGAGCAACGTTTTACCAAATGCGGCTTCGAAACACGAGGATCCATATATATTTTATTAGCCCAATAAAGCACGCGGATTTCTACATATAATCAACACCTCACCCACCAGGATTTGAACCCACGATCTTATAATTGTGACCGGGGAACGCTACCTCTGGGCCACCAGGACAATAAAAGCAGTCCTAGACTCTGCTATATTTCTCACAAAGCCTGTTCAACGAGCTTATGACGCCATTAACCTCTAATGGGGACCACCCGTAACGCTTAGGTGATCAGAGCAACGTTTTACCAAATCCGGCTTCGAAACACGAGGATCCATATATATTTCATTAGCCCAATAAAGCACGCAGATTTCTACATATAATCAACATCTCACCCCACCAGGATTTGAACCCACGATCTTATAATTGTGACCGGGGAACGCTACCTCTGGGCCACCAGGACAATAAAAGCAGTCCTAGACTCTGCTATATTTCACACAAAGCCTGTTCAACGACCTTATGGCGCCATGAACCTCTAATGGGGACCAACCGTGCCGCTTAGGTGATCAGAGCAACGTTATACCAAATCCGGCTTCGAAACACGAGGATCCATATATATTTCATTAGCCCAATAAAGTACGCGCATTTCTACATATACTCAACACCTCACCCCACCAGGATTTGAAACCACGATCTTATAATTGTGACCGGGGAACGCTACCTCTGGGCCACCAGGACAATAAAAGCAGTCCTAGACTCTGCTATATTTCTCACAAAGCCTGTTCAACGAGTTTATGGCGCCGTGAACCTCTAATGGGGACCACCCGTGCCGCTTAGGTGATCAGAGCAACGTTTTACCAAATCCGGCTTCGAAACACGATCATCCATATATATTTCAATAGCCCAAAAAAGCACGCGGACTTCTACATATAATCAACACCTCACCCCACCAGGATTTGAACCCACGATCTTATAATTGTGACCGGGAAACGCTACCTCTGGGCCACCAGGACAATAAAAGCCGTCCTAGACTCTGCTATATTTCACACAAAGCCTGTTCAATAAGCTTATGGTGCCGTGAACCTCTAATGAGGACCACCCGTGCCGCTTAGGTGATCAGAGCAACGTTTTACCAAATCCGGCTTGGAAATACGAGAATCCATATATATTTCATTAGCCCAATAAAGCACAAGGACTTCTACATATAATCAACACCTCACCCCACCAGGATTTGAACCCACGATCTTATAAATGTGACCGGGGAACGCTACCTCTGGGCCACAAGTTCAATAAAAGCAGTCCTAGACTCTGCTATATTTCACACAAAGCCTGTTCATCGAGCTTATGGCACCGTGAACCTCTAATGGGGACCACCCGTGCTGCTTAGGTGATCAGAGCAACGTTTTACCAAATGCGGCTTCGAAACACGAGGATCCAAATATATTTTATAGCCCAATAAAGCACTCGGACTTCTACATATAATCAACACCTCACCCCACCAGGATTCAAACCCACGATCTTATAATTGTGACCGGGATATGCTACCTCTGGGCCATCAGGACAATAAAAGCAGTCCTAGACTCTACTATATTTCACACAAAGCCTGTTTAACGACCTTATGGCGCCATGAACTTCTAATGGGGACCACCCGTGCCGCTTAGGTGATCAGAGCAATGTTTTACCATATCCGGCTTCGAAACATGAGGTTCCATATATATTTCATTAACCTAATAAAGCACGCGGACTTCTCCATATAAACACCTCACCCCACCATGATTTGAACCCACGATCTTATAATTGTGGCCGGGGAATGCTACCTCTGGGCCACGAGGACACTAAAAGCAGTCCTAGACTCTGCTATATTTCACACAAAGCCTGTTCAATGAGCTTATGGCGCCGTGAACCTTTAATGGGGACCACCCATGCCGCTTAGGTGATCAGAGTAACGTTTTACCAAATCGACCGAAACAGAAGGATCCTATATATTTCGTAGCCCAATAAAAAGCCGCAGCGGACTTCTGCATATGAGCTTACCCTAACACAGGATTTGAACCCACGATCTTATAATTGTGACCGGGGAATGCTACCTCTGGGCCACCAGGACAATAAAAGCAGTCCTAGACTCTGCTATATTTCACACAAAGACTGTTCAGCGAGCTTTTGGCGCCGTGAACCTCTAATGGGGACCATCCGTGCCGCTTAGGTGATCAGAGCAACGTTTTACCAAATGCAGCTTCGAAACACGCGGATCCGTATATATTTCATTAGCCCAATAAAGCACGCGGACTTCTACATTTAATCAACACCTCACCCCACCAGGATTTGAACCCACGATCTTATAATTGTGACGGGGCCTTCTCCTGAATTGGGACACTAAAGCATTCCTAGACTCTGCTATATTTCACACAAAGCCTGTTCAACGAGCTTATGGCGCCGTGAACCTCTAATGGGGACCACGCGTGCCGCTTAGGTGATCAGAGCAACGTTTTACCAAATGCGGCTTCGAAACCCGAGGATCCATATATTTTTCATTAGCCCAATAAAGCACGCGGACTTCTACATATAATCAACATCTCACCTCACCAGGATTTGAACCCACGATCTTATAATTGTGACCGGGGAATGCTACCACTGGGCCACCAGGACAATAAAAGCAGTCCTAGACTCTGCTATATTTCACACAAAGCCTGTTCAACGAGCTTGTGGCGCCCAGAACCTCTAATGGGGACCACCCGTGCCGCTTAGGTGATCAGAACAACGTTTTACCAAATGCGGCTTCGAAACACGAGGATCCATATATATTTCATTAGCCCAATAAAGCAAGCGGACTTCTACATATAATCAACACCTCACCCCACCAGGATTTGAACCCACGATCTTCTAACTGTGACGGGCAAATGCTTCCTCTGGGCCACCAGGACAATAAAAGCAGTCCTAGATTCTGCTATATTTCACACAAAGCCTGTTCAACGAGATTGTGGCGCCGTGAACCTCTAATGAGGACCACCCGTGCCGCTTAGGTGATCAGAGCAACGTTTTACCAAATGCGGCTTCGAATCACGAGGATCCATATATATTTCATTAGCCCAATAAAGCACGCGGACTTCTACATATAATCAACACCTCACCCTGGGAATTTGAACCCACAATCTTATAATTTGTTGTGACCGGGGGGCGCTACCTCTGGACCCGCGAGGACAATAAAAAGCAGTCCTAGACTCTGCTATATTTCACACAAAGCCTGTTCAGCGAGCTTGTGGCCCAGTGAACCTCTAATGGGGACCCGCCGCCCGCTTGGGTGATCCAGAGCAACGTTTTACCAATCGGCTTCGAAACACGGGGATCCATATATATTTCATTAGCCCAATTAAAACCTTGTAGGACTTCTTCATATAATCAACACCTCACCCCACCAGGATTCGAACCCACGATCTTCTAATTGTGACCGGGGAACGCTATCTTTGGCCCACCAGGACACTAAAAGCATTCCTAGACTCTGCTATATTTCACACAAAGCCTGTTCAACGAGCTTATGGCGCCGTGAACCTCTAATGGGGACCCCCCGTGCCGCTTAGGTGATCAGAGCAACGTTTTACCAAATGTGGCTTCGAAACAAGAGGATCCATATATATTTCATTAGACCATTAAAGCACGCGGACTTCTACATATAATCAACACCTCACCCCACCAGGATTTGAACCCACGATCTTATAATTGTGACCGGGGAACGCTACCGCTGGGCCACCAGGACAATAAAAGCAGTCCTAGACTCTGCTATATATCTCAAAAAGCCTGTTCAACGAGCTTATGGCGCCGTGAACCTCTAATGGGGACCACCCTTGCCGCTTAGGTGATCAGAGCAACGTTTTACCAAATCCGGCTTCGAAACACGAGGATCCATATATATTTCATTAGCCCAATAAAGCACGCGGACTTCTACATATAATCAACACCTCACCCCATCAGGATTTGAACCCACGATCTTATAATTGTGACCGGGAAACGCTACCTCTGGGCCACCAGGACAATAAAAGCAGTCCTAGACTCTGCTATATTTCATACAAAGCCTGTTCAACGAGCTTATGGCGCCGTGAACCTCTAATGAGGACCACCCATGCCGCTTAGGTGATCAGTGCAACGTTTTACCAAATCCGGCTTGGAAATACGAGGATCCATATATATTTCATTAGCCCAATAAAGCACAAGGACTTCTACATATAATAAACACCTCACCCCACCAGGATTTGAACCCACGATCTTATAAATGTGACCGGGGAACGCTACCTCTGGGCCACCAGTTCAATAAAAGCAGTCCTAGACTCTGCTATATTTCACACAAAGCCTGTTCAACGAGCTTATGGCGCCGTGAACCTCTAATGGGGACCACCCGTGCTGCTTAGGTGATCAGAGCAACGTTTTACCAAATGCGGCTTCGAAACACGAGGATCCAAATATATTTTATAGCCCAAAAAAAGCACTCGGACTTCTACATATAATCAACACCTCACCCCACCAGGATTCAAACCCAGGATCTTGTAATTGTGACCGGGATATGCTACCTCTGGGCCATCAGGACAATAAAAGCAGTCCTAGACTCTACTATATTTCACACAAAGCCTGTTTAACGACCTTATGGCGCCATGAACCTCTAATGGGGACCACCGGTGCCGCTTAGGTGATCAGAGCAACGTTTTACCATATCCGGCTTCGAAACATTAGGATCCATATATATTTCATTAGCCTAATAAAGCACGCGGACTTCTACATATAAACACCTCACCCCACCATGATTTGAACCCACGATCTTATAATTGTGGCCGGGGAATGCTACCTCTGGGCCACCAGGACACTAAATGCAGTCCTAGACTCTGCTATATTTCACACAAAGCCTGTTCAACGAGTTTATGGCGCCATGAACCTCTAATAGGGACCACCCGTGCCGCTTAGGTGATCAGAGCAACGTTTTACCAAATGCGACTTCGAAACACGAGGATCCATATATATTTCATTAGCCCAATAAAGCACGCGGATTTCTTCATATAATCAACACCTCACCCCACCAGGATTCGAACCCACGATCTTGTAATTGTGACCGGGGAACGCTACCTCTGGGCCACCAGGACACTAAAGGCATTCCTAGACTCTGCTATATTTCACACAAAGCCTGTTCAATGAGCTTATGGCGCCGTGAACCTCTAATGGGGACCACCCGTGCCGCTTAGGTGATCAGAGCAACGTTTTACCAAATCCGGCTTCGAAACACGAGGATCCATATATATTTCCTTAGCCCAATAAAGCACGCGGACTTCTACATATAATCAACACCCTCGTCCACCAGAGTTTGAACCCACAATCTTATAATTGTGACCGAGGCCTTTACCTCTGGGCCACCAGGACAATAAAAGCAGTCCTAGACTCTACTATATTTCACACAAAGCCTGTTTATCGACCTTATGGCGCCATGAACCTCTAATGGGGACCACCGGTGCCGCTTAGGTGATCAGAGCAACGTTTTACCATATCCGGCTTCGAAACACGAGGATCCATATATATTTCATTAGCCTAATAAAGCACGCGGACTTCTACATATAAACACCTCACCCCACCATGATTTGAACCCACGATCTTATAATTGTGGCCGGGGAATGCTACCTCTGGGCCACCAGGACACTAAATGCAGTCGTAGACTCTGCTATATTTCCGCGCAAAGACTGTTCAGCCAGGCTTATGGCGCGTGAACCTCTAATGGGGACCACCCCATGCGGCTTAGGTGATCAGAGCGTTTTTACCAAATCGCGACCCCGAATCCACGGATCCATATATATTTCATTAGCCCAATAAAACCGCAGCGGACTTCTACATATAATCAACACCTCATACGAGTTTGAACCCACAATCTTATAATTGTGACCGGGGGCCGCTACCTCTGGGCCTGGGACAATAAAAAGCAGTCCTAGACTCTGCTATATTTCACCTGAAAGCCTGTTCAGCGAGCTTATGGCGCCGTGAACCTCTAATAGGACCACCCGTGCCGCGTAGGTGATCAGACCAACCTTTTACCAAATGCGGCTTCGAAACAAGAAGGATCAATATATATTTCATTAGCCCAATAAAGCAAGCGGACTTCTACATATAATCAACACCTCACCCCTCCAGGATTCAAACCCACGATCTATTAATTGTGACCGGGATATGCTACCTCTGGGCCATTAGGACAATAAAAGCAGTCCTAGACTCTACTATATTTCACACAAAGCCTGTTCAACGACCTTATGGCGCCATGAACCTCTAATGGGGACCACCCGTGCCGCTTAGGTGATCAGAGCAACGTTTTACCAAATGCGGCTACGAAACAAGAAGGATCCATATATATTTCATTAGCCCAATAAAGCACGCGGATTTCTACATATAAACACCTCATCCCACCATGATTTAAACCCACGATCTTATAATTGTGGCCGGGGAATGCTACCTCTGGGCCACCAGGACACTAAAAGCATTCGTAGACTCTGCTATATTTCACACAAAGACTGTTCAATGAGCTTATGGCGCCGTAAACCTCTAATGGGGACCACCCATGCCGCTTAGGTGAACGTTTTACCAAATGCGGCTTCGAAACAAGGAGGATCCATAAATATTTCATTGGCCCAATAAAGCAAGCAGACTTCTACATATAATCAACACCTCACCCCACCAGGATTTGAACCCACGATCTTATAATTGTGACCGGGGAACGCTACCTCTGGGCCACCAGGACAATAAATGCAGTCCTAGACTCTGGTATATTTCACACAAAGCCTGTTCAATGAGCTTATGGTGCCGTGAACCTCTAATGGGGACCACCCGTGCCGCTTAGGTGATCAGAGCAACGTTTTACCAAATGCGGCTTCGAAACCCGAGGATCCATATATTTTTCATTAGCCCAATAAAGCACGCGGACTTCTACATATAATCAACACCTCACCCCACCAGGATTTGAACCCACGATCTTATAATTGTGAAGGGGGAATGCTACCTCTGGGCCACCAAGACAAAAATAAGCAGTCCTAGACTCTGCTATATTTCACACAAAGCCTGTTCAACGAGCTTATGGCGCCGTGAACCTCTAATGGGACCACCCGTGCCGCTTAGGTGATCAGAGCAACATTTTACCAAATGCGGCTTCGAAACACGAGGATCCATATATATTTCATTAGACCATTAAAGCACGCGGACTTCTACATATAATCAACACCTCACCCGACCAGGATTTGAACCCACAATCTTATAATTGTGACAGGGGGACGCTACCTCTGGGCCACCAGGACAATAAAAGCAGTCCTCGACTCTGCTATATTTCACACAAAGCCTGTTCAACGAGCTTATGGCGCCGTGAACCTCTAATGGGGACCACCCGTGCCGCTTAGGTGATCAGACCAACATTTTACCAAATGCGGCTTCGAAACCCGAGGATCCATATATATTTCATTAGACCATTAAAGCACGCGGACTTCTACATATAATCAACACCTCACCCCACCAGGATTTGAACCCACGATATTATAATTGTGACCGGGGAACGCTACCTCTGGGCCACCAGGACAATAAAAGCAGTCCTAGACTCTGCTATATTTCACACAAAGCCTGTTCAATGAGCTTATGGCGCCGTGAACCTCTAATGGGGACCACCCATGCCGCTTAGGTGATCAGAGTAACGTTTTACCAAATGCGGCTTCGAAACACGAGGATCCCTATATATTTCATTAGCCCAATAAAGCACGCGGACTTCTTCATATAATCAACACCTCACCCCACCAGGATTCGAACCCACGATCTTCTAATTGTGACCGGGGAACGCTACCTCTGGGCCACCAGGACACTAAAAGCAGTCCTAGACTCTGCTATATTTCACACAAAGCCTGTTCAACGAGCTTTTGGCGCCGTGAACCTCTAATGGGGACCACCCGTGCCGCTTAGGCAATCAGAGCAACGTTTTTCCAAATGCGGCTTCGAAACCCGAGGATCCATATATATTTCATTAGCCCAATAAAGCACGCGGACTTCTTCATATAATCAACACCTCACCCCACCAGGATTCGAACCCACGATCTTCTAATTGTGACCGGGGAACGCTACCTTTGCCCCACCAGGACACTAAAAGCATTCCTAGACTCTGCTATATTTCACACAAAGCCTGTTCAACGAGCTTATGGCGCCGTGAACCCCTAATGGGGACCCCCCGTGCCGCTTAGGTGATCAGAGCAACGTTTTATCAAATGTGGCTTCGAAACAAGAGGATCCATATATATTTCATTAGACCATTAAAGCACGCGGACTTCTACATATAATCAACACCTCACCCCACCAGGATTTGAACCAACGATCTTATAATTGTGACCGGGGAACGCTACCGCTGGGCCACCAGGACAATAAAAGCAGTCCTAGACTCTGCTATATTTCACACAAAGCCTGTTCAACGAGCTTATGGCGCCGTGAACCTCTAATGGGGACCACCCATGCTGTTTAGGTGACTAGAGCAACGTTTTACCAAATGCGGCTTCGAAACACGAGGATCCATATATATTTCATTAGCCCAATAAAGCACGCTCACTTCTTCATATAATCAACAACACACCCCATCAGGATTCGAACCCAAGATCTTTTAGTTGTGACCGGGGAACGCTGCCTCTGGGCCACCAGGACACTAAGAGCAGTCCTAGACTCTGCTATATTACACACAAAGCCTGTTCAACGAGCTTATGGCGCCATGAACCTCTTATGGGGGCCACCCGTGCCGCTTAGGTGATCAGACCAACGTTTTACATATAATCAACACCTCACCCTACCAGGATTCAAACCAATGATATTATAATTGTGACCGGGGTATGCTACCTCTGGGCCACCAGGACAATAAAAGCAGTCCTAGACTCTACTATATTTCACACAAAGCCTGTTCAACGAGCTTATGGCGCCGTGAACCTTTAATGGGGACCACCCGTGCCGTTAGGTGATCAGAGCAACGTTTTACCAAATGCGGCTTCGAAACCCGAGGATCCATATATTTTTCATTAGCCCAATAAAGCACGCGGACTTCTACATATAATCAACATCTCACCCCACCAGGATTTGAACCCACGATCTTATAATTGTGACCGGGGAATGCTACCTCTGGGCCACCAGGACAATAAAAGCAGTCTTAGTCTCTGCTATATTTCACACAAAGCCTGTTCAACGAGCTTGTGGCGCCCAGAACCTCTAATGGGGACCACCCGTGCCGCTTAGGTGATCAGAATAAACTTTTTACCAAATGCGGCTTCGAAACACGAGGATCCATATATATTTCATTAGCCCAATTAAGCACGCGGACTTCTACATATAATCAACACCTCACCCCACCAGGATTTGAACCCACGATCTTCTAACTGTGACGGGCGAATGCTACCTCTGGGCCACCAGGACAATAAAAGCAGTCCTAGATTCTGCTATATTTCACAAAAAGCCTGTTCAACGAGCTTATGGCGCCGTGAACCTCTAATGGGGACCCCCCGTGCCGCTTAGGTGATCAGAGCAACGTTTTACCAAATGTGGCTTCGAAACCCGAGGATCCATATATATTTCATTAGACCATTAAAGCACGCGGACTTCTACATGTAATCAACACCTCACCCCACCAGGATTTAAACCAACGATCTTATAATTGTGACCGGGGAACGCTACCGCTGGGCCACCAGGACAATAAAAGCAGTCCTAGACTCTGCTATATTTCACACAAAGCCTGTTCAATGAACTTATGGCGCCGTGAACCTCTAATGGGGACCACCCATGCCGTTTAGGTGATTAGAGCAACGTTTTACCAAATGCGGCTTCGAAACACGAGGATCCATATATATTTCATTAGCCCAATAAAGCACGCTCACTTCTTCATATAATCAACAACACACCCCACCAGGATTCGAACCCAAGATCTTCTAATTGTGACCGGGGAACGCTACCTCTGGGCCACCAGGACACTAAGTGCAGTCCAAGACTCTGCTATATTACACACAAAGCCTGTTCAAGGAGATTATGGCGCCATGAACCTCTAATGGGGACCACCCGTGCCGCTTAGGTGATCAGACCAACGTTTTACTAAATGCGGCTTCGAAACAAGAAGGATCCATATATATTTCATTAGCCCAATAAAGCACGCGGACTTCTACATATAATCAACACCTCACCCCACCAGGGTTCAAACCACGATCTTATAATTGTGACCGGGGTATGCTACCTCTGGGCCACCACGACAATAAAAGCAGTTCTAGACTCTACTATATTTCACACAAAGCCTGTTCAACGAGCTTATGGCGCTATGAACCACTATAGGGGACCACCCGTGCCGCTTAGGTGATCAGAGCAACGTTTAACCAAATGCGGTTTCGAAACCCGAGGATCCATAAATATTTCATTAGCCCAATAAAGCACGCAGACTTCTACATATAATCAAAGCCTCACCCCACCAGGATTTGAAGCCACGATCTTATAATTGTGACCGGGGAACGCTACCTCTGGGCCACCAGGACAAGAAAAGCAGTCCTAGACTCTACTATATTTCACACAAAGCCTGTTCAACGACCTTATGGCGCCATGAACCTCTAATGGAGACCACCAGTGCCGCTTAGGTGATCAGAGCAACGTTTTACCAAATCCGGTTTCGAAACACGAGGATCCATATATATTTCATTAGCCCAATAAAGCACGTGGACTTTTACATATAATCAACACCTAACCCTACCAGGATTTGAACCCACGATCTTATAATTGTGACCAGGAAACGCTACCTCTGGGCCACTAGAACAATAAAAGCAGTCCTAGACTCTGCTATATTTCACACAAAGCCTGTTCAACGACCTTATGGCACCATGAACCTCTAATGGGGACCACCCGTGCCGCTTAGGTGATCAGGGCAACGTTTTACCAAATCTGGCTTCGAAACACGAGGATCCATGTATATTTCATTAGCCCAATAAAGCATGCGGACTTCTACATATAATCAACACCTCACCCCACCAGGATTTGAACCCACGATCTTATAATTGTGACCGGGGAACGCTACCTCTGGGCCACCAGGACAATAAAAGCAGTCCTAGACTCTGCTATATTTCACACAAAACCTGTTCAACGAGCTTATGGCGCCGTGAACCTCTGATGGGGACCACCCATGCCGCTTAGGTGATCGGAGCAACGTTTTACCAAATGCGGCTTCGAAGCACGAGGATCCATATATGTTTCATTAGCCCAATAAAGCACGCGGACTTCTTCATATAATCAACACCTCACCCCACCAGGATTCGAACCCACGATCTTCTAATTATGACCGGGGAACGCTACCTCTGGCTCACCAGGAGACTAAAAGCATTCCTAGACTCTCCTATATTTCACACAAAGCCTGTTCAACGAGCTTATGGCGCCGTGAACCTCTAATGGGGACCACTCGTGCGGCTTAGGTAATCAGAGCAACGTTTTACCAAATGCGGCTTCGAAACCCGAGGATCCATATATTTTTCATTAGCCCAATAAAGCACGCAGACTTCTACATATAATCAACACCTCACCCCACCAGCATTTGAACCCACGATCTTATAATTGTGACCGGTGGAATGCTACCTCTGTGCCACCAGGACAATAAAAGCAGTCCTAGACTCTGCTATGTTTCACACAAAGCCTGTTCAACGAGCTTATGGCGCCGTGAACCTCTAATGGGGACCACCCGTGCCGCTTAGGTGATCAGAGCAACGTTTTACCAATGTGGCTTCGAAACCCGAGGATCCATATATATTTCATTAGACCATTAAAGCACGCGGACTTCTACATGTAATCAACACCTCACCCCACCAGGATTTGAACCAGCGATCTTATAATTGTGACCGGGGAACGCTACCGCTGGGCCACCAGGACAATAAAAGCAGTCCTAGACTCTGCTATATTTCACACAAAGCCTGTTCAATGAGCTTATGGCGCCGTGAACCTCTAATGGGGACCACCCATGCCGTTTAGGTGATTAGAGCAACGTTTTACAAAATGCGGCTTCGAAACACGAGGATCCATATATATTTCATTAGCCCAATAAAGCACGCTTACTTCTTCATATAATCAACAACACACCCCACCAGGATTCGAACCCAAGATCTTCTAATTGTGACCGGGGAACGCTACCTCTGGGCCACCAGGACACTAAGAGCAGTCCTAGACTCTGCTATAATACACACAAAGCCTGTTCAACGAGCTTATGGCGCCATGAACCTCTAATGGGGACCACCCGTGCCGCTTAGGTGATCAGACCAACGTTTTACTAAATGCGGCTTCGAAACAAGAAGGATCCATATATATTTCATTAGCCCAATAAAGCACGCGGACTTCTACATTTAATCAACACCTCACCCCACCAGGGTTCAAACCCACGATCTTATAATTGTGACCTGGGTATGCTACCTCTGGGCCACCACGACAATAAAAGCAGTTCTAGACTCTACTATATTTCACACAAAGCCTGTTCAACGAGCTTATGGCGCTATGAACCACTATAGGGGACCACCCGTGCCGCTTAGGTGATCAGAGCAACGTTTAACCAAATGCGGCTTCGAAACCCGAGGATCCATAAATATTCATTAGCCCAATAAAGCACGCAGACTTCTACATATAATCAAAGCCTCACCCCACCGGGATTTGAAGCCACGATCTTATAATTGTGACCGAGGCGCTACCTCTAAGGCATGGGACAAGAAAAAAGCAGTCCTAGACTCTGCTATATTTCACACAAAGCCTGTTCAGCGACCTTTATGGCGCCGCAGACATAATAGGGGACCACCAGTGCGGCAGGTGATCAGGCAACGTTTTACCGTCGGTTTGAAACACGGGGATCCATATATTTCATTAGCCCAATAAACCCGTGGACTTTACATATAATCAACACCTCACCCTACCGGATTTGAACCCACGATCTTATAATTGTGACCGAAAACGCTTCCTCTGGGCCACTAGGACCAATAAAAGCAGTCCTAGACTCTGCTATATTTCACACAAAGCCTGTTCAACGAGCTTATGGCGCCGTGAACCTCTAATGGGGCCCACCCGTGCCACTTAGGTGATCAGAGCAAAGTTTTACCGAATGCGAACTTCTACATATAATCAACACCTCACCCCACCAGGATTCAAACCCACGATCTTATAATTGTGACCGGGGTATGCTACCTCTGGGCCACAAAGACAATAAAAGCAGTCCTAGACTCTACTATATTTCACACAAAGACTGTTGAACGACCTTATGGCGCCATGAACCTCTAATGGAGACCACCCGTGCCGCTTAGGTGATCAGAGCAACCTTTTACCAAATCCGGCTTGGAAACACGAGGATCCATATATATTTCATTAGCCCAATAAATCACTCGGACTTCTACATATAATCAACACCTCACCCTACCAGGATTCAAACCCACGATCTTATAATTGTGACCGGGATATGCTACCTCTGGGCCACCAGGACAATAAAAGCAGTCCTAGACTCTACTATATTTCACACAAAGCCTGTTCAACGACATTATGGGGCCATGAACCTCTAATGGGGACCACCCGTGCCGCTTAGGTGATCAGGGCAACGTTTTACCAAATCTGGCTTCGAAACACGAGGATCCATATATATTTCATTAACCCATTAAAGCACGCGGACTTCTACATATAATCAACACCTCAACCCACTAGGATTTGAACCAACAATCTTATAATTGTGACCGGGGGATGCTACCTCTGGGCCACCAGGACAATAAAAGCAGTCCTAGACTCTGCTATATTTCACACAAAGCCTGTTCAACGAGATTATGGCGCCGTGAACCTCTAATGGGGACCACCCGTGCCGCTTAAGTGATCAGGGCAACGTTTTACTAAATCTGGCTTCGAAACACGAGGATCCATATATATTTCATTAAGCCAATAAAGCACGCGGACTTCTACATATAATCAACACCTCACCCCACCAGGATTTGAACCCACAATCTTATAATTGTGACCGGGGGACGCTAACTCTGGGCCACCAGGACAATAAAAGCAGTCCTAGACTCTGCTATATTTCACACATAGCCTGTTCAACGAGCTTATGGCGCCGTCAAACTCTAATGGGCACCACCCGTGCTGCTTAGGTGATCAGACCAACATTTTACCAATGCGGCTTCGAAACAAGAAGGATCCATATATATTTCATTAGCCCAATAAAGCACGTGGACTTCTACATTTAATCAACACCTCACCCCACCAGGATTTGAACCCACGATCTTATAATTGTGACCGAGAGGCTACCTCTGGGCCGCAGGACAATAAAAGCAGTGCTAGACTCTGCTATATTTCCACCATACATTCAACGAGCTTAGCAAGCCGTGAGACACTGTTGAGGACCACCCATGCGCTTAATTGTCCAGACGCGTTTTTACCGTCTTGACCCGAAAACCCTCGAAGGATCCGCCACTGTATTTCATTGGCCAATAAAGCGCGGAACTGCTTCGCATATAATCAACACCTCCTTTACCGAGTTCGAACCGATCTTCTAATTCTGACCGGGAACGCGCTACCTCTGGCTCGCCAGGAGACTAAAAGCATTCCTAGACTCTCCTATAGTTCACACAAAGCCTGTTCAACGAGCTTATGGCGCCGTGAACCTCTAATGGGGACCACCCGTGCCGCTTAGGTAATCAGAGCAACGTTTTACCAAATGCGGCTTCGAAACCCGAGGATCCATATATTTTTCATTACCCCAATAAAGCACGCAGACTTCTACATATAATCAACACCTCACCCCACCAGCATTTGAACCCACGATCTTATAATTGTGACCGGGGAATGCTACCTCTGGGCCACCAGGACAATAAAAGCAGTCCTAGACTCTGCTATATTACACACAAAGCCTGTTCAACGAGCTTATGGCGACATGAACCTCTAATGGGGACCACCCGTGCCGCTTAGGTGATCAGACCAACGTTTTACTAAATGCGGCTTCGAAACAAGAAGGATCCATATATATTTCATTAGCCCAATAAAGCACGCGGACTTCTACAGATAATCAACACCTCACCCCACCAGGGTTCAAACCCACGATCTTATAATTGTGACCGGGGTATGCTACCTCTGGGCCACCACGACAATAAAAGCAGTTCTAGACTCTGCTATATTTCACACAAAGCCTGTTCAACGAGCTTATGGCGCCGTGAACCTCTAATGGGGACCACCCGTGCCGCTTAAGTGATCTGGGCAACGTTTTACCAAATCTGGCTTCGAAACACGAGGATCCATATATATTTCATTAACCCAATAGAGCACGCGGACTTCTACATATAATCAACACCTCACCCCACCAGGATTTGAACCCACAATCTTATAATTGTGAACGGGGGATGCTAACTCTGGGCCACCAGGACAATAAAAGCAGTCCTAGACTCTGCTATATTTCACACATAGCCTGTTCAACGAGCTTATGGCGCCGTGAAACTCTAATGGGGACCACCCATGCTGCTTAGGTGATCAGACCAACATTTTACCAAATGCGGCTTCGAAACAAGAAGGATCCATATATATTTCATTAGCCCAATAAAGCACATGGACTTCTACATTTAATCAACACCTCACCCCACCAGGATTTGAACCCACGATCTTATAATTGTGACCGGGGAACGCTACCTCTGGGCCACCAGGGCAATAAAAGCAGTCCTAGACTCTGCTATATTTCACACAAAACCTGTTCAACGAGCCTATGGCGCCGTGAACCTCTGATGGGGACCACCCATGCCGCTTAGGTGATCGGAGCAACGTTTTAACAAATGCGGCTTCGAAGCACGAGGATCCATATATATTTCATTAGCCCAATAAAGCACGCGGACTTCTACATATAATCAACACCTCACCCCACCAGCATTTGAACCCACGATCTTATAATTATGACCGGGGAACGCTACCTCTGGCTCACCAGGAGACTAAAAGCATTCCTAGACTCTCCTATATTTCACACAAAGCCTGTTCAACGAGCTTATGGCGCCGTGAACCTCTAATGGGGACCACCCGTGCCGCTTAGGTAATCAGAGCAACGTTTTACCAAATGCGGCTTCGAAACCCGAGGATCCATATATTTTTCATTAGCCCAATAAAGCACGCAGACTTCTACATATAATCAACACCTCACCCCACCAGCATTTGAACCGACGATCTTATAATTGTGAGCGGGGAATGCTACCTCTGGGCCACCAGGACAATAAAAGCAGTCCTAGACTCTGTTATGTTTCACACAAAGCCTGTTCAAAGAGCTTATGGCGCCGTGAACCTCTAATGGGGACCACCCGTGCCGCTTAGGTGATCAGAGCAACGTTTTACCAAATGTGGCTTCGAAACCCGAGGATCCATATATATTTCATTAGACCATTAAAGCACGTGGACTTCTACATGTAATCAACACCTCACCCCACCAGGATTTGAACCAACGATCTTATAATTGTGACCGGGGAACGCTACCGCTGGGCCACCAGGACAATAAAAGCAGTCCTAGACTCTGCTATATTTCACACAAAGCCTGTTCAATGAGCTTATGGCGCCGTGAACCTCTAATGGGGACTACCCATGCCGTTTAGGTGATTAGAGCAACGTTTTACCAAATGCGGCTTCGAAACACGAGGATCCATATATATTTCATTAGCCCAATAAAGCACGCTCACTTCTTCATATAATCAACAACACACCCCACCAGGATTTGAACCCAAGATCTTCTAATTGTGACCGGGGAACGCTACCTCTGGGCCACCAGGACACTAAGAGCAGTCCTAGACTCTGCTATATTACACACAAAGCCTGTTCAACGAGCTTATGGCGCCATGAACCTCTAATGGGGACCACCCGTGCCGCTTAGGTGATCAGACCAACGTTTTACTAAATGCGGCTTCGAAACAAGAAGGATCCATATATATTTCATTAGCCCAATAAAGCACGCGGACTTCTACATTTAATAAACACCTCACCCCACCAGGGTTCAAACCCACGATCTTATAATTGTGACCGGGGTATGCTACCTCTGGGCCACCACGACAATAAAAGCAGTTCTAGACTCTACTATATTTCACACAAAGCCTGTTCAACGAGCTTATGGCGCTATGAACCACTATAGGGGACCACCCGTGCC
>NW_024714436.1:0-5000 GCF_018991925.1 Homarus americanus
TCTAAGCTCGTAGGGGCAGGTAACGTCACACCATCATCGCTGTGACGTACTGGTATGCAACAAGTCCTGAACTACCGCTACTTGTCCCCCAGGTGTTCAGGTATTTGCCCTAACATCGACCAATTAAGCTGTTCTGCCGAGAGGGATGTTTTCACCCATACAGACACCTGAATCTCAGTTATACCACACCAGGTACAGGTTGACTCTCTCCCTCACACTAGCTCAGGCGACATAAGTAATGGAGGTGATGACGACACTAGACAAATTACAGTAGGAAAATATCACCAAGAAATTCCATAGTAAATTTATACAACTTATAATACTTTTACAATTTGATACAACTTTTTACAACTTTATATAACCTCGAGATATGGTGTTTTGGTTGTGGAATATTTACCTGTGGTCTATCATGCCGAAGAAGATGAGATACAAGGTTGGGTTTGGCCTTTTGGTTGACAGGATATATTGATGGGAGATCTTTCACCTTACTTCATGTCTTAGGGAATGTTGTGGTGTGTATGTGTTTACGACTTAACATACATACAGTGAATACAGGTCAGTCAGTCTTATACTCACTACCACAACAAGAGAATGAGTCAGTCCTCTTTCCCACGACCAGAACGACTCACTCTGACCAGAACCACGGGGTGAGTCAGTAGTCTCCAGAAACACTCCAGCAGCAAGAACTATTGACTCTCATTCATCAGTATAATTATTTACACTTGTTCCAGACGAGATGCACCAGAGTGTTAATTTTACGGCAGAGCAACTTGAGATACTGGGGGGTGAGGTGCTGGGGAGGAGGGAGGACTGAGGGTAGTGGGGATAGAGGAGAGGGGGGGCTGGGAGGAGGGTGAGGGACTAGGGGAAGGGGAGAGGGGGTCTTCAGAGAAGGGGGAGGACTGAAGGAGAGTTACTGCAACATTTTTCGACCAGCTTGTTAAGGAATGGATAAGAAGCGGTAATAACTAAGAGCAACTCACAGATACTAATTATTATTATGAGAGAGAGAGAGAGAGAGAGGGAGAGAGGTTGGTTTATCAGATATAATGACTCTTGTTTGAAGCGTAAAGTGGGGGAGATATTGATAATGGTGGTGGTAATAAGTGTTGATGTTAATATTGTTAAAACTTTTAAAGATGATAATAATAATAATAATAATAATAATAATAATAATAATAATAATAATAATAATAATAATAATAATAATACCTACTACTACTAATTATATTATTATTATTACAATATTTTTATAAATTATTATTATCTGTATTACAATTATTATTATTATTATTATTATTATTATTATTATTATTATTATTATTATTATTATTATTATTATTATTATTATTTTTATTATTATTATTATTATTATTATTATTATTATTATTATTATTATTATTATTATTATTATTATTATTATTATTACAATTATTATTATTATCATCATCATCATCATCATCATCATCATCATCATCATCATCATCATCATTATTATTATTATTAGTAGTAGTACTAGTAGTGAAAAAAAGTAGTAGTCGTGGTAGTAGTAATAGCATAATTTTAATTCTTCTCATTATTATTATCATCTTTATCAATAGTATCAGAAGTACCGCCAGTCGTACAAGTTCATTAACGTGAAACCTGGCTAAGTCTTCCCTTAAAACGAAAATAGGAAGATCTTATTATTTATCCACATCTGTACTTGTTCTTTTACCTTTTAATGAAGATTCTGATTCTGACTCTGGATTCTGAATATTCTTCACGTCAAGGGTCAAGTCTAGTGTATGATTCACCTCCTAGTAGTGTGTAAGAACGTGTGAAAAATTGTGAAAATGTGTCGAGATATTTTGGAAGAGTTTGTTGAGGCGACACACACACACACACACACACACACACACACACACACACACAAAACTATAATCATCACTATTACACTACCTGAGCCGCTATCTTCACTACCTACCTGCCCAACACCTGAGCAAGTTCCTCACCTGACTTGCCTCAACACCTACATGATTTAACCCCGACACTTCCTGCTTCGCCCACACTATTACTGGTGCCGCTTCTGCCACCACAACTACCACGCTACACCACCACCACCAATAATAATAATAATAATAATAATAATAATAATAATAATAATAATAATAATGAGTATGATGTTGTTGTTACTAATATTACTACTATTACTACTACTACCAAATAGCCACATTACCACTACAACACAACAACCACATCATACCACCACACACCACTCCACAGCACCACCAACCAGTTACCGCACTCCTACACCACCACACAACCACCACAATACAACAACCTGATCATACCACCACAACCACACCATCACACCGCCACACCACCACCACACCACTCCCACACCACACCACACCACACCACCACACTACCACAACACTCTCCAGCACATTTGTATTTTAAAGAATGAGTTAAGAAGTTTATACTTAAATACGACCAGCTAGTTATTACCACTTAAGAAAATGAATTACTAACACGGGGGGTAATTGAAGTCTACCTGTATATGGTAGTGTAAATTCTGGCCCCTTGAAGAGCAAATTTAGGAGGACTTGAACGATCAGCTATGAGAATGGTGGTTAGTCGTATCAGAAGAAGAAGGAGTACGAGGAGGATGGAGAGGGGGCGGAGGAGGGAGGAAGAGCGAGAGTAAGAGAGGAGGGGGAGGAAGAAGATGAAGACGTGGAGAAGAAGGAAGACGGAGAGGAGGAGGAAGGGGTAGGATGATGGAGAGGGGGGAGGAGGTTGAGGTGGAGGAGGGGAGAAGTGTAAGAGGAAGAAAAGAGGGGGATGGGGAGGATGATGGAGTAGGGGAAGAGGATGAGAAAGGAGGAAGAGCGAGAGAAAGAGAGGAGGGGGAAGATGAAGACGTGGAGAAGAAGAAAGGGGGAGAGGAAGAAAATGTAATAGGAAAAGGAAGGAAGGGAGGGAAGAGGATAGGCAGAAGGAGAAGGATATGAGGAAGAGGAGGAGAGGGCACAGGAAAGAGAGATAAAGAGGGAGAGGAGATATGACAAGTTATTTTATTTTATTTATTTTTTTCTGAAATTTTTAACACCAAACAATTTATTTTTATTTATTTTTTATTATAGAAGAGAATCAATAAAATAAAAATAAAACGATAAATTATTGGTATAAGATAATTATAGGTAAGGAGGCTGTTGTTTTAAGATGCATGTACTAGGTAATGTTAATTCTTATGTTAAAAAAAAGTTAAAACACCTTAGAGAGTTAAATGGTTTATTAATTTTGAAGTAGGTTTAATGGTTTAATAAGTACATCTCAGGTCACTTTTGTCACTTGTCCTTAGTCTGGTTTATGAGGTTTATTACCCAAGGACAACAACACAACCATCGACTCTGCTGTTAGTCTGAGTAAAAAGTTTTCCACAACTTCGGAAAACTTGAACAGACTTTACCAGATCTAAAAGTAAACAGATAAATATAGGTATGTAAACCTAACTTTAACCTGAGCTAAACGTAACTTTAACCTAACCTAACCTAACCTAACCTAACCTAACCTAACCTGACTTGACTTTTACCTAATTTAACCTGGTCGACCCTAACTTTAACCTAACCTAACCTACACTGAATAAATCTAAATAACATGCATACATCATCAAGGCGACTCAGGACCTGAGGTGGACCTTACTGGAGGAGCAACTACCCATCACTGGAGGGAGGGAGGGAGCAAAGGACGTTCTTACCCATCACTGGAGGGAGGGAGGGAGCAAGGGACGTTCTTACCCATCACTGGAGGGAGGGAGCAAGGGACGTTTTTACCCTTCACTGGAGGGAGGGAGCAAGGGACGTTCTTACCCATCACTGGAGGGAGGGAGCAAGGGACGTTCTTACCCATCACTGGAGGGAGGTAGGGAGGAGGGAGACGAGGTTGGTAAGGTATAAGGGCGCCACTTTTCCCAGAAGTCGACCCTGTGTCTCACCATAACTCAGAGTGAATCCTGTCACCACTCAGCCACAGTCAAGAAATCATTAACTCCAAAACTCTTATTAATACGTAACTTCAGACGTTGTTTAACACGGTGAATATAAAACAAGCAATACATTTATACTCCCCAGTTCAACAGCCTTGGGACCTAATGATGTCACGTTTTGTTTACTGCTTAGTGTTCCCAGAATGCATCACGGTAAACAAAACGTGACGTCATTAGGGCTGAACTCTATTAGTCTAAACAAGTTGTCTGGGGCGAGCGAAGCCAGAGGCGAGTACACAACACTTCTTTGAAATGCCTGGGTTAACTAATTAAGTTGGTCGTCGAGGAACACAACGCCGCAACTTGGTTATACTTTGCCAAGATTAACGTAAATGTCGATAGTTATTTACATTTGGGTAACAGGTTAATTGGGAGGTAATTTAAGTCTCTTCACTATGGGGACGCCAATTACCTTTTTATTATGAGGACGTCACTTACCTCTTCATTATGGGGACGTCACTTGCCTCTTCATTATGGGGACGTCACTTATCTCTTCATTATGGGGACGTCACTTATCTCTTCATTATGGGGACGTCACTTATCTCTTCATTATGGGGACGTCACTTATCTCTTCATTATGGGGACGTCACTTGCCTCTTCATTATGGGGACGCCACTTATCTCTTCATTATGGGGACGCCACTTATCTCTTCATTATGGGGACGCCCCTTTTGATACTGTAATTTGCCTCACGTTAGCCAGAGGACTTTATAAGGGGTTAGTTGACTCACTCTCTCCACTAATGAAACTCTTACTCGTTGTCATTGTCATTGTCATTGTATGGGAATTAATACTTCATTATTCACCATTACAGCTGCAGGGTTTATAAAGAAGGTGTTTGTAGTAGTAGTAAAAAAAATTTTTTTGTAAATTTGCAGACTGACCCTAACGGTGCTCCTTTGTGAAGAATCCAACTCCAAAAACCCAAGTCTTTACACCTTTCTCTTTTCTTTTAAACAAAAACTAAAATT
>NW_024714436.1:10000-42500 GCF_018991925.1 Homarus americanus
TAACGTTTTGCATCACAGCTGAACAATGTAGCTGGGTCCTTTGTGTGTGTGTGCGTGTGTGTGTGTGTGTGTGTTTGTGTGTGTGTGTGTGTATGTATGTATGTATGTATGTATGTATGTATGTATGTATGTATGTATGAGTGTTACTTTTATCGTATTAATATTGTTATTATTATTATTATTATTATTATTATTATTATTATTATTATTATTATTATTATTATTATTATTTTTATTATTATTGTTGTTGTTATTGTTGTTGTTATTATTTCATGCCCATCACAATAAGACCAAGCGTGGAAGAAGAAGAGGCATCAAGTAGACCAGCCAATCAGTCCTACCCCATCAGAAGACAATCAGAAAATCACATTATTTACCCACAACAACTCTATTACAAGCTTTCTTAAACTTAGCAATATCTTCATTAAAGACAGTCTGTGTACAACCAACCCAGGGCAGGTACGGTCTCTGGTGCTGCGCTTTTTTGTGTCTTGGTTAGGTTTTGGTTGGGTTTGGTTAGGTTGAGTTGGGTTTTGGTTGGGTTAGCTTGGGTTTTGGTTGGGTTGGGTTTTGGTTAGGTTGGGTTTTGGTTGGGTTTGGTTGGGTTGGGTTTTGGTTAGGTGAGTGCTGGGGTGTTACATGGGAAAATACTGAACACACACACACACCTACCTACACACACACACACACACACACACACACACACACACACACACATTCTCTACGACTGTAATTAGCCTTGTTATGTGTATCAGATATTAAGTATATATATGACTCAACAAAAGAAATTCTACCTGTAATATTTACCTTAATGGAAGATGTAATTAACCTAACTTACCTGCGACATCACCTGAGAGATATACTCAATTTGTCGTCCAGATTGTAGGAGGGGATTAGGATATCTCTCTCTCTCTCTCTCTCTCTCTCTCTCTCTCTCAAAACTTGGCCAGATGTCGTGTTGCCATTGGCTGTTACTTAGACAAACGAGCGTCAATTTGGGACCCTTGACGTCGTCTCCCTCACCCTCTTAGTCCTGCTGCCACCCTGCCACCACCCTCCTGCCACCCTATCATTACCCTACTGCCACCACCTTGCTGTCACCCTACCACTACCCTGCTGCCACCCTGCCACCACTCTACCACCACCCTGCCACCACACCACTCTACCACCACCCTGCCACCACCCTGACACCACTCTGCTACCACCCTCTGCCATCCTGTCCACATAATCACACACCATTTTGTCACCACCACTCAGCCACCACCGTTCTGTCATCACTCTGCCACCACCCTCTCCCACCCTATCACTACCCCACTACTGCCACCCCTGCCTGCTGCTGTCACCCCTGCCACTCACCCTCTTGCCCACCCTGCCACCCCTCCTGCCACCCTGCCACTCACCCTCTTGCCACCCTCCTGCCACCCTGCCACCCTCGTCACCCGGAGCCTCCTGGTCGCCCCCTGTCGCCTCAGATCAACCCTCCTTGTGGTCATTAAAGACGGCAGAAACGACCCCTTGTAGCGTCTTCGTCCTCCTGCCACTAATTAAGGTATAGATAGACGTGTGTGTGTGTGTGTGTGTGTGTGTGTGTGTGTGTGTGTGTGTGTGTGTGCTACAGTGGGTCATCCTTCAGCCACATGACTTGACCTAAGGAAGAGTTGGAGGAGGAGGAGGAGGAGGATGAACACCACTCTGACCCTCACTGTCTCTCCCAAGTGTCAAGGAGATATGGCGTCTCTGGTGTCTCTCACACGTTAGAGATATATAATAACACTCGGTCTATCAACTGGCGGTCTGGTGTCTCTCACGTTTTGTCTCAGTGGTTAGGTTAGGTTAGGTTAGGTTAGGTTAGGTTAGGTCAGTGCCCATTAGGACTGGAGGGGTTAGCTTTGTTATCAGTTATCACAGGAGGAAGACTTTGATATCATGGGAGGTAGATTGTCTCTCTCACTATCCCTCATCTCTCCATTGCTGGCTGTGGTGTTGTCTTTTGTCTCTCTCACAGATCTTTCTCAGTCTCTCGTAAATCTTCCTCGTGTCTCATAGATCTCTCAAGTGTCTCATTTATCTCCCACGTCTCACAGATTTTGTAGACGTTAGTTCTTAAGAATTTCTTACCTGTATCTTTCATGTAGGCTGTAGTGCTTTTGCTGTCTCTCTCTTGGATCTCTCTGTTGTCTCTGTAATATCTCTCACCGTCTTCCTCTTACTTTTCGTGTCTCTTGAATATCTCTCAATCTACTATTTGCTTCAGGTGTGTATCTCACTTGTTTGAACCTGATGTCTCTTATACGGGTCAGTGGAGATAATTTATGGTGTCTCGTAGTTAGAGATCTCTAGTGAGTCTTAAAGATTATTAATATCTCTCATGAGTAGTTTTTGAGAGTCTCTTAAGTCTGTCATAGGAATTTAGTGTCTCTTATAAGCCACTGATGTCTCTCAGTGGTCTCTATTATCTCCAGTATCTCCTATACATCTCTAATATATCTCATTTCCATCTACTATCTCCCAGAATCTCTCCACATTTCATTTCCTATCTTGTTGTGTATCTCTAACGTGACTCTGGCTTCCCTTAGAGATCTTATTTTCCTTTGTCTCTCAGGTCTCTTAATAGGTCTTCAGGCTAGTATCTCTCATGGTCTCAAACATCTCACAGAATCTCGGGTGATTGTGGTCGGCTTTGTGACTTAGTATCTGGTGAAAGGTGGAGGGCGTTTTACTATTGTTGTGAACTGTGTCTACATCCTGATGGTATTTATGCCGTTTGGTTAGGTTAGGTTAGGGTAGATTTAGTGTTAGGTTAGGTTATATGCAATGTGGGGAAGAGAGTGCATACTGCAGTGTGGTCGAGACAAGAGTGTGTGTGTACTACAGTGTGGTCGAGGTAAGAGTGTGTGTGTACTACAGTGTGGTCGAGACAAGAGTGTGTGTGTACTACAGTGTGGTCGAGACAACAGTGTGTGTATACTACAGTGTGGTCGAGGCAAGAGTGTGTGTGTACTACAGTGTGGTCGAGACAACAGTGTGTGTATACTACAGTGTGGTCGAGGCAAGAGTGTGTGTGTACTACAGTGTGGTCAGAGACAACGGTGTTATATTAATGTGCTACAGTGTGGTGAGAGACAGCAGTGTGTGTGTGTGTACTACAGTGTGAATTGAGGTAAGTGTGTGTGTACAGCAGTGTGAATGAGGCAAGAGTGTGTGTGTACTACAGTGTGGTCAGGACAAGAGTGTGTGTGTGCTACAGTGTGGTCGAGGTAGAGTGTGTGTGTGTACTACAGTGTGGTCAGGGGCAGAGTGTGTGTGTGTGCTACAGTGTGGTCAGGACAAGGTGTGTGTGTGCTACAGTGTGGTCGAGACAAGGTGTGTGTGTGCTGAGGTGTGGTCAGGGTAAGGTGTGTGTGTGTACTACAGTGTAATTAGAGGCCAGGTATGTGTACAACAGTGTGGTCAGGCAAGAGTGTGTGTGTACTACAGTGTGGTCAGGACAACAGTGTGTGTGTGTACTACAGTGTGGTCGAGACAAGAGTGTGTGTGTACTACAGTGTGGTCGAGACAACAGTGTGTGTGTACTACAGTGTGGTCGAGACAACAGTGTGTGTGTACTACAGTGTGGTCGAGACAAGAGTGTGTTGGGTCAGACGCTGGTATAGGGAGGACCGGTTGGCTGAGGCGCTTCTGGCTAGTCAACTGTTTCCTGACGTCACTCCTGCAGAAGACGCTCGCCAGCCTCGCCTCCAGGATTACTGATTCCGTTTTTCTCCCCCCCCTCCCTCCCCTCCTCTTGTTTCGTAAATGTGGCTCCTGTAATTGCTCTAATGATCCCGCATGCTGTGTTTCTTGAGGCGTTGGTCGACCGTGAACCTTATCTTCCTATAGTATTTAAGGGGGTAATTATACTGGGCCCCGGAAGATGACACCCGCGCCTTCACTGCTCTCTGATGTAAATTTTAATCCCACAAAACAGGACTCGTTCCTATTCCCCAGCCTGACATTTCAATCAAATAAACACACATCCTGCAGCCGGGTATAATTTTATCGTCATTGTTGTCACCCCCTCGTGTAAAATCTAAAGCAGCAAATATAATTTTCAGGTTGATGCTTGAGACATGGGGGCGTGTTAATGAGACAGATATTGGTTATTGATTGGTCCAGGTGGAGACAGTCGCCAGCCAATCAGACACGTTCCCGATCATCTTGAAGCGCGTTCTCCCCAGACTCTTTCCCGCGCCCTGACTCGAGGAGAAGGGGATCCTCGTTTGGTTGGTAGACTTGTTGGCGCGCTAAATTGCATCAGTCTGTTGTGTTGGTAGGCTTGTTTACTGCAGAAACTAAGAAATACACCTTTATAATCTTTGAAGTTTGTGTTTAATACCGTTTATGGAAGAATTGGTCCAGATCTGTGTCCTTTTACGGTATATACTGACGGTACCCCTGATACTCTCCTCTAAACGGTGTCAGGCTATATTTGTGTCACCTCGGTAGTAATGAATGACGGTATGGTGAGCTTGAGGAGTCTGCCTATTAATTTATATACCGATAATTTTTGTTCTACGGTTTTTAGAATGCTCAGTATATACGGTATAGAGTATTTATGTATGTTTATATGTATGTATGGAGGAATTTATGTAGCGTATGTATCGATGTATTTAATGTATGCATGTATGTCTATCTGTCTGTCTGTGTCTGTATGTCTGTCTGTATGTATGTATGTATGTATGTATGTATGTATGTATGTATGTATGAAACGATAAATTTTAACATCATCTGTGCACCTAAAGTAAAAAATACCAATAATATAAAGGTAATCACAGGTATTCAACGTGTACTGTACCTGTGTTATGGCGAGAGAGAGAGAGAGAGAGAGAGAGAGAGAGAGAGAGAGAGAGAGAGAGAGAGAGAGAGAGAGAGTTACCCAACACGTTATATAATTATGTGTATAGGTGAACCGTAACAACACACACACACACACAATACGATAAACTACTTTTTATGTGTTAGCGTTGGCGGCATCTGCAGTCCGGCCACCACCACCACATTCACCACCACCACCACATTCTTTAAGAGGCAACCCCCCCCCCCAAAAGAAAAAAAAAATAATTACAAAACATACGAACAAGGTTGTACTTACCTGTCCTTCTTGCTTGGCTGCTGATCACCACCTGTCGGATCACCTCAGTGTGCTCGTTAGTCTACCTTTAATTAAGTTATTCAGGTATATTAATGTATAATTACCTGTGGTTGATGATACTTATGTTAATAGTTCTTGTGGTTTAATGAGGTTGTTATGGTATATGTGAGTATGTTACCTGTGATGGCTATTGTTGGTTATATTACCTGTTCTAACGCTATATAACTTGAGGGATATATACAGGTACTTCGTTATATTATGTCCTATATTAATTAGATAATATTTCGGAGGGTAATGTATCTCCTGGGGTGGCCTTCATGTGGTCATCTTCTGGGGTAATCTTTATGTGGCCGTTTTCTGGGGTGATCTTTGTGTGGCCATTTTCTGGGGTGGTCTGCATGTGGCCATCTTTTGGGGGCGATCTTTATTTGGCCATATTTTGGGATGATCTTCGTGTGGCCATCTTCTGGGGTGGCCTTCGTGTGGCCATCTTTTGGGGTGGCCTTCGTGTGGCCATCTTCTGGGGTGATCCTTATGTGGCCATCTGCGGTGATCCTCATGTGGCCATCTTTTGGGGTGGCCTTCATGTGGCCATCTTCTGGGGTAATGCTTATCTCCCCCAGTCTCTTGCGACTGTAGTAGCCTAAACTAAACTAACCTAACCTAAGCTAATATACCTGTATTTTGAGAAGCTTAATGAGGGCTTCTCTACACAGGTGAGTGACTGATAGATGTATATTGGGTTTCCATGACGTACGACCACTGACGACTTTGTTTAGTTGAGAGGAACCACCTGACGAAGTTGTCCGACAGCATGGGACTTTTGAAGCAGTGGTCTTGATGGTTAAACTCCCTAACGTTACCTGGGGGAGCTTAGGTTACTTAGGTTAGGTTAGGTTAGGTTAGGTTAGGTTAGGTTAGGTTAGGTTAGGTTAGGTTAGTGTTAGGATGTTTAATCACCAGGTGAAGTAAGCTCGGGTGTCTATTCTTCAGGTGATCCACAGTAGCTTTGAAGAGCAGTAGTTGTGGCAGCTATAGGCAAAATAAACTCTACTGTATTATGATCTGAGGTTATATACTGAAGAAGGAGGTGCGTGAGAGAGTGTGTGTGATCTGAGGTTATATACTGAAGAAGGTGGTGCGTGAGAGAGTGTGTGTGATCTGAGGTTATATACTGAAGAAGGTGGTGCGTGAGAGAGTGTGTGTGATCTGAGGTTATATACTGAAGAAGGTGCGTGAGAGAGTGTGTGTGATCTGGAGGTTGTATACTGAAGAAGGAGGGTGTGAGAGAGTGTGTGTGTGATCTGAGGTTGTATACCGAAGAAGGAGGTGCGGAGAGAGTGTATGTGATCTGAGGTTATATACTGAAGAAGGAGGTGTGAGAGAGTGTGTGTGATCTGAGGTTATATACTGAAGAAGGTGGTGCGTGAGAGAGTGTGTGTGATCTGAGGTTATATACTGAAGAAGGAGGTGCGTGAGAGAGTGTGTGTGATCTGAGGTTATATACTGAAGAAGGAGGTGCGTGAGAGAGTGTGTGTGATCTGAGGTTATATACTGAAGAAGGTGGTGCGTGAGAGAGTGTGTGTGATCTGAGGTTATATACTGAAGAAGGTGGTGCGTGAGAGAGTGTGTGTGATCTGAGGTTATATACTGAAGAAGGTGGTGCGTGAGAGAGTGTGTGTGATCTGAGGTTATATACTGAAGAAGGTGGTGCGTGAGAGAGTGTGTGTGTGTGAGAGAGACCTTATCTGCCTCCTTCTCACTTACCTCAGGGGGAGAGGCCAAAATTGCATCAAGGATTCAACACTTCTCGCTGTCATTATTAACTGGGCGTGCATGAGATGGTGGATAATAGCTGGTGTAGAGCGTCGGCCGGCCATTTCACGGTCATCTTTATCCGACTTTATTGACGAGGCAGTCATTTGGGTGGCGGCAGTGACGGCTCTCGCTTCTCCGGGTAGTAAACGAAGTGTCCCTAGGGTCGTACTGTACCTTACGTGGGTTAAGACCAAAATAAGAGCTAGTTAGTCCGTTCTCGTAGACTGGGCATCAGAATATTGGGTAATTCCGCCTCCCTTGCTAGTGTGGCCAACAGGAGGGAGAGGTAGCCAACACGAGCTGGAGGTATAAGCCAAACAGGAGCGAGAGGTAGCCAACGGGAGCGAGAAGTAGCCAACTGGAGCCAGAAGTAGCCAACGGGAGCGAGAAGTAGCCAACGGGAGAGAGAAGTAGCCAACGAGAGCAAGAAGTAGCCAACACAAGCTGTAGGTATAGACAACAGGGGCGAGAGGTAGTCAACAGGAGCGAGAGGTAGCCAACAGGAGCGAGAGGTAGCCAACAGGACCGAGAAGTAGCCAACAAGGGCGCGAGGTAGCCAACAGGGGCGAGAAGTAGCCAACAGGGTCTAGAAGTAGCCAACAGGGTTTAGAAGTAGCCAACAGGGTCTAGAAGTAGCTAACAGGGGCGAGAAGTAGCCAACAGGGGCGAGAAATAGCCAACTGGAGCGAAAAATAGCCAACGGGGGCGAGAAGTAGCCAACAGAGACGAGATGCCATTCACTAGAACATCGACCACAATATCTCGCCTGCTGTGTATGAGAGAGGGTCGAAGTCATCTTGGCTATGTGATGTTGATTGAAACACAGGTAAATCTACACGTACCTTTACCTAATTAGTGTGAGGTGAGCAGCTAACCACCTCTACCATCACCTGTGTATCGAGACTCAGAGGCTTTGGGTCACCTGTAAATCTGTATATAAATTAGATTTTTTTCATACCTGTTATGTTTACTAAGGATATGTGTATCATTGTGATGTGTAGTGAGTGTGACCTGGGTGTGGTGTAGTGTGACCTGGGTGTGGTGTAGTGTGACCTGGGTGTGGTGTAGTGTGACCTGGGTGTGGTGTAGTGATCCGTGTAGTGCAGTGTGACCTGGGTGTGGTGTAGTGTAACCTGGGTGTAGTAGTGCAGCCTGGGTGTAGTGTAGTGTGACCGGGTGTAGTGCAGTGTGACCTGGGTGTAGTGTAGTGTGGCCTGGGTGTAGTGCAGTGTGACCTGGGTGTAGTGTAGTGTGACCTGGGTGTAGTGCAGTGTGAGCTGGGTGTAGTGCAGTGTGTAACCTGCGTAGTACTGTGTGACCTGGGTGTAGTGAGCAGTATGACCTGGGTGTAGTGCAGTGTGACCTGGGTGTAGTGTAGTGTGACCTGGGTGTGGTGTAGTGTAACCTGGGTGTAGTGCAGTGTGACCTGGGTGTAGTGCAGTGTGTCCTGGGTGTAGTATAATGTGACCTGGGAGGACGTCAGCTTTAGTAGGAATGATAGAACTATTTCACACACACACACACACACACACACACACAGTAGTGAAGAACAATGATTTAACAGTGTCTGGTAGGAAGATGGGCAGATGTGAGGTTAAGAAACAATGTGTGTGTGTTAGAGGCGTGGGCGTGAAGCAAGTCGTGGGCGTGAAGCAATGTGTGGGCGTGAAGCAAGGTGTGGGCGTGAAGCAAGATGGGGCTTGAAGCAAGGTGCGGGCGTGAAGCAAGGTGCAGGCGCGTGAAGCAAGGTGCAGGCGTGAAGCAAGGTGCAGGCGTGAAGCAAGGTGTGGGCGTGAAACAAGGTGCGGGCGTGAAGCAAGGTGTGGGCGTGAAGCAAGGTATGTAGTATCAGAGGTGTTTGGCGAATATTCTGTAGAGCGTCTTGTCTCGTTAAGTATTGAAGGGTTTTGGTGTATTGCTGAACAACATGTGTGTGTGTCTCGTCCCAGGGTGATATTCTGCCGCTCAAGACTGTACTACACTGACAAGATACCTAACCTAACCTAACCTAACCAAACTTAACCTAACCAAACTTAACCTAACCAAACTTAACCTAACCTAACCTAACCTAACCTAATCTAATCTAATCTAATCTAAATTACGTTAAGACATGTAAACACACTGTAATGTTTATTGATTTTATGTAAAGTAGCAACACTAACACTCATTAAGGTGGGGACGGTAGTCGAACCTTGAGACAGGTATACAGGTAACAGACAGGCACAGGTGTTGTGGCAGGAGGGGGGCGGGTGAGGGGGTGGGGTACGATGCGTCTCCCTCAGATATATATCAGTATATATCAATCTAGTTTTTATGTGCAGTTGTTCTACTTACAATCAAAATATTTTCCCTATTAGTCTGAATAACATTTTTATGACCGTAGAGGCTGACGATGATACGCATCTGTAAAAGTCCAGATCGAGGAATCAGAGATATGACTCGCTAAAAGAACACACACGCGCCAAAAACCACACACACACACACACACACACACACACACACACACACACACACACACACACACACACACACACACACACACACACACACACACACACACACACACACACACACACACACACTTTTCAGTTAAGTATATCAATGGCGATTAAAAAAAAAAAGAAGGTAATTAAAAGAGATGGATTCCTTATATACATGAGCAATACATTGTTCATAAAAACACCCAAATTTGTGTATATGGAGTGAAGGTGGGTGAGGGTCAACAGCCTTGTTACATGGGCTTAGGTCTGGTGATGATGATGATGATGAGAGAGAGAGAGAGAGAGAGAGAGAGAGAGAGAGAGAGAGAGAGAGAGATATTAGCAAAAGCATGAAAGAAGAACACAAGGTAGGAGGAGGAGGGGAAAAAAGAAGGAAGGAGGGACGAGGAAGATGGTGACAAGTGGAGGGTAATATAACAGATGAATCGATATGGGAGACGGGGTTGGTAGGCAGGAGGAACACGTGGGCCATAGAAGTTCATTTTCGACTATAGAGAGGTGTAGAAAATGACCTATGGTGACTTAATACATGGGAGAGACTCTTGTAATTTTTAGGGAAGATGAGGAGGAATTTTTTGATGTGAGAGAGAGAGAGAGAGAGACTTTTACACGTTATATAACACAAGGAGGAGATGTTGGTGACTAGTACGTAGAATCTATTTGATACTATTAGGAAAGTACTATTTATTTAGTGTTAAATTTTTTATGTCTAGTTTATGTGAACCTATTTTTGAGTACACCAAAGTCACACATTCTCTCACACTCGCCCACACAGTCACTCAAGCACTCCTCACTCACACTCGCCCACACAGTCACTCAAGCACTCCTCACTCACACTCGTCTCACACAGTCACTCAAGCACTCCTCACTCACACTCGTCTCACACAGTCACTCAACCACACACACACACACACACACACACACACACACACACACACACACACACACCATAGCTGCATAATATTGTGATTTCGGTGCCTGACAGAAGAAGCGATAGATGAAACCGGAAAAAAAATCACGTGGTTTGTTTGTCTGTCAGGAGAATGAAGAGGGCGTAGTTTTATCCTGCTTAAAACCACGAGTCAACTACATTATCTGCTGTTTTCATTTCTTTCCTTTCTTTCATTTTTTAGGGTGTAATTTTAATTGTTTGGGTTTTTTCTTTACGATTTTTTTTGCTGTTTTTTTCCTTCTTTTCGTCTTGTTGTGGTAATGGATGTTTTATCATGGTGGGTATGTTAGTGTTTTGTTGTGTTGTCAACCTAACCTAACCCAGCCCCAGTTAGCATTGCGTGTGTTTAAATCATCAGGTGAAAAGTAAAGGTGGGTGGTTGTGGGTGTTGGCGACTTGTGGTGTAATAGTCAGCATACTCGCCTCGCAAGCTAGCGGATCCAGGTTCGATCCCCGGGCAGGCTGAAACTATGGGCAAGTTTCTTTACGCCATTTGCCTCTGTCTACCCAGCAGTAATTGGGGCCCTGGGTGTTAATCGATTTGCGGATCGTATTCCGGGGTAATGGTTAGCCAGTGCAGTTGGCAAGTTGTCCGGTTTTCTCGGACAATTCCTTGACATTGGGTCAGGCAGCTCGTTAACTCAGGGTGTGGTTGTTGTGTTGGCGACAGCTACTACACCTTAAACAATTTCACGCCTAGGTGGCCCTAGGGCCGGCCATCCTCGTACACGAGGGGCAACCACTATATGAGGGTGGGGGGGGTAATGATCTTCAAGTGGTCCAGTCTCTTTTGTTGCTTGCTGTGTCACCTCTTATCACCTCTTATCTCATTTCCTCATTAAATGTTGTCTTCTATCGCCTCTTTGTGCCCTCAGTCCTTTACCATCAGTTTGCTGCGTCATTTTCATTTCTTTAGTTTCCCTTGTTTACCGTTGTATTGTATTGTCGCGTTTTCTTTTTGTCTCCCGAATTTATTTTTTATTTTTATTTCTTGTCTACAATCGCCATCGTCTTCCTGTATTTAATTCCTTTATTGGTTTCGTTGGTTTATCGTTTATTTTAGTTTTGTTTTAAGTTTTTTTCGTCACTCCTCTTCATGTTTTTTTTTTATCAGGAAGTTTTAATCCATTTGGTATATTTACATTTTTGTTTTTGTTTTAATTCGTGAGTTGTGGATTAAAGTCGCGTTAATTTTACCTCAGTGTTGGGATTAGGTGATTCGAGGATTAGGATATTTGAGGATTAGGTGATTCGAGGATTAGGTGATTTGAGGATTAGGTGGTTCAAGGATTAGGCGATTTGAGGATTAGGTGATTCGAGGATTAGGTGATTCGAAGATTATGTGACTCAAGGATTAAGGTGATTCGAGGATTAGGTGATTTGGGGATTAGGTGATTCGAGGATTAGGCGATTCGAGGATAAGGTAATTTGAGATGAGGAACTTTTTTGTGTTTGTGTTGATGTCTTTCATCGGCCTACGAGAATTTGCTGGGTTAGGCCTACTGTATGTCCCCTTCGATATGCTATCTTAAAGAACTTAACCTATGCCTATTAGAAGAAGGTATTTAACCACATTAACGGTATCTGAGAGGGTTAGGTTAGGTTAAGTAGTTAGGTTAGGTTAGGTAGGTTAGGTAAGGTTAGCGTTAGGTTAGGTTAGGTTAGGTTAGGTTAGGTTAGGTTAGCGTTAGGTTAGCGTTAGGGTGTTTAATCATCAGGTGAACTAAGCTGGGGTGTCTGTTCCTCATGTGATCACTTAAAGGTGTTTATATAGATCAGTAATATGTATGGTGGAGAACCTGGACGACCTGTACGGCTGTGAGTGCGGTTCATTTCTATACTAAAGTGGCTGTATTGTGTTAATCATCCTCACGAGTCAACACACACCCCACCCCACCCAACCCCACCCCACCCACCCAACCCAACCCCACCCACCCACCCCACCCCCCACCCCACCCCCCCACCCCACCCCACCCCACCCACCCCACCCCCTCACCCCACCCACCCTACCCTACCCCACCCCTACCCCTACCCTACCCCCACCCACCCCTGCACAGTACACACATTCATGTACACAGCACGTACACGGACATGACACATACTGTACATACTCCTTCCACCATCTCTCTCTCTCTCTCTCTCTCTCTCTCTCTCTCTCTCTCTCTCTCTCTCTCTCCACCCACCGTTCTCTCCTCCACTCCTTCTCTCCCCCACCAATCTCCTCCCCCCCACCCCTCCCTCTCTCCCTCCACCCTCCTCTTTCTCCCCAACCATCTCTCCTCCCTCCCACCATCAACCCCTCCCTCTCCCCCACCTCCTCCCCCCCACCACCGCACAACACACCCCAACATCACCCAGAGCCTCACACGCAAACACAAAACAAAATGAAGTAATGTAAAGAGTTTAGAGGCAAATACAAATATAAATGTGGCATAATTTTTTTTGGTGGTGGTGGTGGTGGTGGTGGTGGTGGTGGTGGTGGTGGTGGTGGTGGTGTGGTAGTGGTGGTAGTGGTGGTAGTAGTAGTGTGGTGGTGGTGTGGTGGTAATGGTGTTAGTGGTGGTGGTAGTGGTGCTGTCAGCCTTGGTATATGAGTTTATAATTACGTTGTGGGTGTGTAAAGAATACTACCTATCTACCCACCCACCCACCCACCCACCCACCACCCACCCACCCACCCACCCCCTCTCCCTCCATATCATCATTATTATCATCCTCTTCCTCTTCCCTTTCTTCTCCTCTTCTTTCTCCTATTCCCCCTCCTCTCCTCCCCATCCTCTTTCTTCTCTGCTTTCTCTTCTACCCCTTCATCCTCCTCCCCTCCTCTTCTTCCTCTCCTCCCCTTCCCTCTCCTCCTCTCCTCCTCTTCCTCTTCCTCCTTCTCCTATTCCCCTCCCTTCCTCTCCTCTTCCTCCCTCTCACCTTCCACTCTCTCCTCTTATTCCTCCTATCTTCCTCCCTCTCACCTTTCTCCCTCTCTCTCCTCTCTCTCCCTCTCTCCTCCCTCTCTCCCTCTCTCCCTCTCTCCCTCTCCCACCTCTCTCCTCCCTCTCACCTTCCCTCTCTCCCTCTTCCTCCCTCTCACCTTCCCTCCCTCTCCTCTCTCTCTTCCTCCCTCTCACCTTCCCTCTCCTCCCTCTCACCTCTTCCTCCCTCTCACCTTCCCTCTCCTCCTCCCCCTCTGTGGTATATGGCTCTTTCATTACTCTCCATTGTCTCTCTGCGTCATTTTTTCCGCTGCCGTCTTTATGTACTCGTGTAGTTATCATCATCGCCCTCTAGACGTAACTCCCCCCAGAGTCGTGTTATTATCGCCTTAATATCGTATATGAAATAGACTTAAAAGTTTGACTCTTAAGTATATATATATATTTTTTGTGTTACGGATTTTGTATATTATTTTAAATTGGGATTAAAATATGTTAAGAAAATACCAAATCGAAGATATATAGATAGTGTGTGTGTGTGTGTGTGTGTGTGTGTGTGTGTGTGTGTGTGTGTGTGTGTGTGTGTGTGTGTGGGTAATTGCTCCGGGTGGACCCTGGCGCTACCGTCGACAAGGGATTGGTCGAGGCAACACAACCGCTTGGCCAATCAGGCACGTTCCCCGCCTGGTTCTCGTTTCTTTGGTGTCTTTGAACTATCGTCAGGTCATGCCCTTGATCTGGCTCCCTGGTCGTTAAAGGAACACTAGTGTGCCGGCCACTTATTTGCTATTGCTGGCACCCCCCCCCCTCCACCCGTGGCACCTCCTCCGTTCCCCCTACCCGGCGATGGCACTGTCCAAATTCACGGTGCTGGATCATCGTGTGAACTGTGGCCCTTCAGCTGTGTTCATTGTCTCTAACGATACTTCATTTAATCCGAGTTTCATTGATTCTTTCTCCTCCCCCGTCCTTTATAATCATCCTCAGTAACATCATTCTCACTCTCAGCGAATGTGAACCTTCTGGCAGGATACGTTTGGAGTCGTGGGTCGTAGTCGCCAACCCTCTGAGTGGTGGTGGGCCATGGTCACCAACCCTCAGAGCGGTAGGTCGTGGTCACCAACCCTCAGAGTGGTGGTGGGCCATGGTCACCAACCCTCAGAGTGGTAGGTCGTGGTCACCAACCCTCAGAGTGGTGGTGGGCCATGGTCACCAACCCTCAGAGTGGTGGTGGGCCATGGTCACCAACCCTCAGAGTGGTAGGTCGTGGTCACCAACCCTCAGAGTGGTGATGGGCCGTGGTCACCAACCCTCAGAGTGGGGGGCCGTGGTCACCAACCCTCAGACATGAAGATAACACCTTGACTGCTTGGCGGAAAATAATCACGTAATTAATAGGTAGCAGGTTATTCGGTTAATCGAGAGAAAAAGAATCCGAATAAGAATAGAATCAAGACAGTCAGTTATTCGTTTAATCGGGACGAGAAACAAAAATTCCGGATAAGGAAACTAACAAGACAACCGGCCGTCAGAAATGATTACCAGATCACATCATCATCATCACCCAGGGCGTCAGCGGGGCTCTACAGGACGCGCTTGTGGAACCATTTTTGTTGGTGCGCTCATGCAAATGATATTATTCAAACCTCGTAGGGCGCAGTACTCAGGCGGTGATAAGCAGATTGAGTGTTAGGTGAGTCAACATCTTCCTCAGGGGGTGGGCTGGGGAGGTGAGGGAAGGGGATGGGTAGGGGAAGGAGCTGGGGAGGTAAGGAAGGGGCTGGGGAGGTAACGAACGGGGTGAGGAAGGGTATGGGACGTAAGGAAGAGGTCAGGAAAGTGAGGAAGGGGTTGGGGAGGTAAGGACCGGGGAGATGAGGGTGATGAGAGGGAGGTAAGGAGGGGAGGGGACATAAAGAAGGATGGGAAGGTCAGGAAAGGGTAGGGAGTTAAGGAAACAGTGGGGAGGTAAAGAGAGGGTGGGGAGATGAGGTGGGGAGAAGGGATTACATGCAGAAGCAATTGTGTGTGTGTGTGTGTGTGTGTATTACAAATTTCGACAGCTGTTTGTTTTCTAAGTCTTATTAACGGTTTTTATGTGTTAATATTTAGTCCGGTGGTTCTCTAAACATGAAACCTCAAATGTTGTGATATACATAAAGATACAACACTTGGTTTCTTAACGTAAAGGCACGTCATTTGGTTTCTAAAGATGAAATTCTAGTATATGTTTTCTAGAGTAAAATTTCCGTGCTATGGTTTCTGGATCTCAGGCGACTTGTGATTGTGTGTAGTGGTCTCAGAACACGACGTCTGAGTACAAGGGGGTTTCTAAAACGTGAAGACCGTACAGAGGTTTCTAGATATGCGGACTTGTCATATTGGTTTCTGAACATGGAGTAAAGTGGTTTCTAAACATGAACTGTGAGTACAGGTTTCTGAAAGTTTTGTTTGAATACAGCGGTCTCTGAAAGGTAAGCTTAAATACAGTTTAATTACAGCGGTTTCTGAAAGTAGAGACCAAGCAAGAGGGTTTCGAAGCATTATATTTTTACTTTAGTCATTACTGAACGTATCATTTACCTTGAAGAGTTACGCCTGAACGTAAGTGTTACCAAGTACAACAGGATTTTAATGACCAAACTTCAGTGTTACCACGTAAAGAGTTTTAATGGCGTCTATTGGCCTGGCAAAAGCTAAATTAAACCTTCTTTTTTTGTTGGCCACGTTGCACAAAATTGCTAAAATCACAATCAGAATCATTGCTGTGGTCGTAATTACTTTGTTACATACTGACCCCAATTACAATAACAAACATTCCCACGGTGGTTTTGTTTACACGCGCCGATGGTCGTCAGGAGGGTGAGAGGTAGTAGGGATCTTGAGCCTTAATGGTAGGGTAAGTGTTGTGGAGGCAGGTAAAGATATACAGACTGTGGCCTTCTACCAACATCCTCACAGGCAGGTTAAAATGACTCCATGATATCCGGGGCTATTTACCAACATAACAACTATTCGGATTGAAATGAGAAAATGTTTGTATCATTCGCTAATCAGACTCCTGTTACCTGAGCTAAATAACTTGCCTTTTATTTATTTTTGGATTACGATGTAGTGTTAACAGGTGTGTGTGTGTGTGTGTGTGGTTGATGTTAAGGTGTTGTGTTGTAGTGTTTGGTTTTCACTGTCAAATTTATTTACGTTTGTTTGGGGAAAGTTTGAAGAGATATTATGGTTCATACCTGATAAAACACCACTTGTGTACTTAAGCAGCAAGACTATCGTATGTATGTATGTATGTATGTATGTATGTATGTATGTATGTGGCGACCTGTGGTGTAATGGTCAGCATGCTCGCCTCGCAAGCGAGCGGACACGGGTTCAATCCCCGGGCAGGGTGAAACTATGGGCAAGTTTCTTTACGCCATTTGCCTCTGTCTACCCAGCAGTAATTGGGAATTTGGGTGATAAGCGATTTGCGGTTCGTATTCCGGGATAATGGTTAGCCAGTGCAGTTGGCGAGTTGTCCGGTCTTCTCGGACTATTCCTTGACACTGGGTCATGCAGCTCGTTCACTTAGGGTGTGGTTGTTGTGTTGGCGACAGCTTCTACACCTTAAACAAATTCAAGCCTTGGTGGCCCTAGGGCCGGCCATCCTCGTTACACGAGAGGCAACCATTATTATTATATATGTATGTATGGTAATGTTATAGTTCCCTCTTATGTTATCTCTATTGATCGTTCTTCTTATTCATTAACAACAAAGTAAATTCCTTCAAGAGAGAACAAAGTCTTTAAAACCCTCTTACGGCCAAATTAAATAACAACAATAGGTAAAATGTGGCCAAGACTCGGCCAAGTGATTACCGATGGCCATCTCGTTGTCTTGTGGGCCGGGCCAGACTACACAATGGTCTCGTTGGTGAGGCTGTGATGACCCGCCCTCCCTCCCTCCCTCCTACCCTTCCCAGCTGACCTTAGGCTACAGTTAACTATTATGTCCATCCCATTATGTCCCTTCCATCCCACGGTGTGTCCCTTCCATCCCACTGTATATCTCAATTACACTCCCAACACTCCCTCACACTCCCAACACTCTCTCACACTCCCAACACTCCCTCACATTCCCTGCACTCCCTCACACTCCCAACACTCTCTCACACTCCCAACACTCCCTCACACTCCCAACACTCCCTCACATTCCCTGCACTCCCTCACACTCTCACATTCCCAACACTCTCACACTCAGACATTCTGGTGATCCTTACACTCCCTTATTTAAGTAAACACTGACGTCCTCCCTGTTCCCTTCCAGCCCAGCAAACAACCGTCTCTTCAATCTCCTTTCCCCACTCCACCTTGTATCTCCCCACCTCCACCTTACTCCCCACCGCCTCAGGTTGCGGCAGTCCCCAGCACCGCCTCAGGTAGCGGCAATACCTAGCAGCCGCCTCAGGGGGCGGCAGTCCCCAGCACCGCCTCAGGTGGCAGCAGTCAACAGCACCGCCTCAGGGGGCGGCAGTCCCCAGCACCGCCTCAGGGGGCGGCAGTCCCCAGCACCGCCTCAGGGGGCGGCAGTCCCCAGCACCGCCTCAGGGGCGGCAGTCCCCAGCACCGCCTCAGGGGGCGGCAGTCCCCAGCACCGCCTCAGGGGGCGGCAGTCCCCAGCACCGCCTCCGTCATCTCTCTCACACCTGCCATTGTCTCTTCATTGATTGTCTCACTTCAGTAACGATCGCTGGCGGGTTAAGGAGGTTATTGTTATTTTCACTATTGTAATGTGTGACGCACGCTGATAATGTTATATATATATATATATATATATATATATATATATATATATATATATATATATATATATATATATATATATATATATATATATATATATATATATATATATATTCAAAATGCAGTTGACGTTTTCTTTAAAATTGCGATAACTTTTTTTATTCTCATAAATTAACCTAAATTATTTCATAGAACGTAAGATTTGCTCAATTTAATTCATGGCGTCGTTTATTGTCGCAACCTAACAAAGCTGCACCTAGATTAGTTTAGACAAAGTTAGGTTAGGTCAGGTCAGGTTAGGTCAAGTCAGGTCAGGTAAGGTTAGGTTAGACACGAAACAATTCATATATAGTTTGTTATGATTAACTACATGACCGTCCCATCACTATTATCACAAGCGCGCGCGCACACACACACACACACACACACACACACACACACACACACACAAAAAGGCTTGGCTGAGTAAATCTTATTGAGAAGGAGTAAGTTTTGTTTACTTATAACAGTATTTTTGTTGATATATGTTAGTTAATAACCTGCAACTGTTATGGTGTGAACACTAACTAACCTAACTTAACCTTGCAACTGGACCTAATAAAAGCAAGCTTGTGATTAGTCGAGTTACGCCAGGTGAATATGGCACGGGGTTCGGGGGGAGGGGGTCAGGCGATATGGTAGTGTCACCGATAACTTTTAACTTATTCTTATTTTCTATAAGATATCTACGTTATCAAAGGGGTTATCATGTTAATTTTTACATCCCCAGCTTCGGATATCATGTTAGACAACCACTTAACTCTTAATATTATTTTACAACTGCAGGATATAATGAAAATAAATCAAATAATGAAGAGGTGTAGAGTAACCCAAAGCACCTCATCTCACCTGCTAATTAGTTTCCATTGATAGAACCTGCTTAAGGCTCAGGTGTAAGAGCACATATGAACGGAGTAGAAAACAGTACGTGAACATTAATTAATAGAGGCATAAATATCATGATTAGCTTCCCGGAAATATATATATATATATATATATATATATATATATATATATATATATATATATATATATATATATATATATATATATATATATATATATATATATATATATATATACTGTGTAGATCCACAATGAAAACGTGGATAAGATAGTCTTGATAACACATGGGAAAGGGACGCACTCTGCCTTATTCCGCCACATCTTCAGTTGCCTCTGAAGATGTCTTGAATAAAGACGAAAGCTTAAGGTGCTCCGTTGTTTCCTCTTTTCCCGTATGATTTTACTGGCAGATATATATATATATATATATATATATATATATATATATATATATATATATATATATATATATATATATATATATATATATGGGCGTGAGAATTTGATGAATGAGGAGGAGGAAGGAAAAGCAAAGGAAGAAGACCCTCCTCCTCTCACACAGGTATTGAAAAAATATTAAATCGAGACGTGTCAAGGTAGAGCCAGCCAGGTAGATGAGGGAGGCAGGTCCCCCCCCCCCCACACACAGTACTCTCACTGGTCGAGGATGGAGCTGGGGATTAGACCAGTGTAAGGAGCCAAGGTGTTCCCCAGTCGCGTAGGATTTTTTACCCCCCAGGAGTTTCACTGTGCGATAATAACCTGTGTAGGATTTTTTGGGGGTGACTAACATAATGTACATACATACATATACATACATACACATACACATACATACATACATACAAACATACATACACATACATACATACATATACATACATACACATACACATACATACATACATACATACATACATACATACATACATACATACATACATACATACATACACACGTACGTACATATACACATACATACATACATACATACATACCTGTACATATACTGTATACCATAACATCTCACACAAGCGTCACATCAGCTTGACAAGATGAGTGGCAGGGAGTGTTTCTGTTGCCCTTGATTCTCTCCCTTCTCCCTCCTTCCCTCCCTCCCTCCCTCCCTCCTCCCTCCTCCCTCCCTCCCTCCCTCCCTCCTTCCCTCCTCCTCTCCCTCCTCCTTCCCCTCCCTCCCTCCTCCCTCCCTCCCTCCTCCCTCCTCCCTCCCTCCCTCCCTCCTCCCTCCTCCTCCCTCCCTCCCTCCTGCCCTCCCTCCACCCCCTCCCTCCCTCCCTCCCTCCTTCTCCCTCCTCTCCTCCCCTCTCCACTCCCCTCCCTCCCTCCCTCCCTCCCTCCTCCTCTCCCTCCTCCCTCCCTCTGCTGTACCTGAGAGAAGCTGTAGAATATTCTCAACACGTTCCACCTTTATTAAATTTATATATATGGTGATAATGGCGGCATGGTACTAATAAATATTAATTACATATGATTTATAAAAGTTATCATTTTATTCTTTAGATTTAGTCCCTTGAGTATGACTTAGTCCTTTGAGTACGATGACTTAACCCCTTGAGTACGATGACTTAACCTCTTGAGTACGATGACTTAACCCCTTGAGTACGATGACTTAATACCTTGAGTACGATGACTTAACCTCTTGAGTACGATGACTTAACCTCTTGAGTACGATGACTTAATACCTTGAGTACGATGACTTAACCCCTTGAGTACGATGACTTAATACCTTGAGTACGATGACTTAACCCCTTGAGTACGATGACTTAATACCTTGAGTACGATGACTTAACCTCTTGAGTACGATGACTTAATACCTTGAGTACGATGACTTAATTGAGTACGATGACTTGAGTACGATGACTTAACCCCTTGAGTACGATGACTTAATACCTTGAGTTGAGTACGATGACTTAACCCCTTGAGTACGATGACTTAATACCTTGAGTACGATAACTTAATACCTTGAGTACGATAACTTAATACCTTGAGTACGATGACTTAATACCTTGAGTACGATGACTTAACCCCTTGAGCACGATGATTTAATACCTTGAGTACGATGACTTAATACCTTGAGTACGATGACTTAATACCTTGAATACGACTTAACCCCTTCAGTACAATGACTTAATACCTTGAGTACGATGACTTAATACCTTGAGTATGACTTAACCCCTTGAGTATGACTTAACCCCTTCAGTACGATGACTTTACCTCTTGAGTACGTTGACTTAACTCCTTGATTACGATGACTTAACCCCTTGAGAGTTAGGTTAGGTTAGGTTAGGCTAGGTTAGGTTAGGTTAGGTTAGGTTAGGTTAGGTTAGATTAGGTTAGGTTAGGTTAGGCTAGGCTAGGTTAGGTTAGCCTTAGGGTATTAAATCATCCGGTGAAATAAACTGGGGTTCCTAATCTTCTTGACAACTACAGGAATTTATTTTATACATTCACTAATGAAGAGAATCGTTAACGAGACAATGTTTCCTTCCCTCACACACACACACACACACACACACACACACACACACACACACACACACACACACACACACACACACACACACACACACACACACACACACACTCCAAAAAAAAAGACGGGAGAGAAAGGGGGGTGAGGAAGTAGGAGATTGTGTTAAGGGAAGCCGGGGGGGGGGAAAGGGGAGAGATATGCTAAGGGATAGGGTTAAGGGAAATGAGGAGGTAGTGGTAAATGAATTGGGATAAGGGGAGACGGAGGTGAGAGAGAGCTGGTGAGGAGGTAAGGGATAAGGGTGGAGGAGAGAGAAATGTTGTAGGTGGTAAAGGGAGAACCACTTTTGTCCACTCTGTCGGAATTTAGTGAGTCTCATCACACCAAGTTTGAGGGTAAAATTTTCCCTCTGTGAGCCTCTCTATTTGTTGCCAACACGCCGAGGTACTAAATGCCTAATTTCGTTTTATTTCATCTTGTTGTAAAAAATAAGGCGAATGCTAATGATTGCTTTTGGACTTTGGAAATCTAATTACCAGCATATCGGGCCTCCAATTTGCATATTTTTAATCATTGCTTCCTCGTTTCACAATTCATCTTTTTTTTTTTTGCGTTTTCTTTCTTTCCATAAACCACAAACACCCAGTGAGCTCTCGGGAAGAAGGAGAAGAGGAGGAGGGAGACGTGTAGAGGAAGGAGGGAGAAGGAGGGAGGAGATGAGAGGGGGTGGGGGAAGAGGAGAGCGTGTACAGTAGAGGTAGAGTGGGGTGGGGGGAGTAGATGTGTAGGGATTGAGGGGGAGGGAGGGAGAAGTGTGTAGGAGAGGAGGAGGAAGTAGGAGGGGGAATTATAAAGGAAAAAGAGATAAAGGGAAGGAGATGGTAAGAGGATGAAGGAAGAAGATAAATGAGGGTATGGAATAGAAAACTGAAAGATTGAAGAACGTAGAGAAGAGACGGAGAAAGCCGAAGAGACGCTGGTAGAGGCAAAAGAGACAAAGATGGGGAAAAGGCGACGACGGGGAGGGAAAAGGAGAGAGGAAAGGGAGGAGAGAGAGAGAGTGAGAGAGAGAGAGAGAGAGACACGGGGGCAATGGGTAGTTTGATAGATAGGTGACAGAGAGAGAGAGGGGGGGGGAATAGGTAGACAGGTAGCTGAGATATAAGAGACAGACAGACAGAGGAGGGCACTCGCAGCTCTCCATCTTTGCTCAGTACAGTTTTACACAAGGTAAGTAAATAATTACACCTATATTTAATCATTTAGTATATTTACCATCGGGGCAGTAAAACACGAGACGGAAAAATGGGACGTTGCCTCTCCCCTCTAAACGAATAGAATATACGATTTTTTTTTTTAATATTCCGTGGGGTTGTTTTAGCTCATCCCAACCCTCCCCCACCCTTCTCTTTCTTCTCCCCTGTCCTTCTTCTCCCCTCCCTGTCCTCCTCCTCCCATACTCTCCCCTTCCCTCCCCTCTCTTTCCCACCCCTCTCCTCCTTCTTTTCCCCTCCCCTACCACCCCTCCTTCCTCCCCTCCTTTCCCCTCCTTCCCTGTCCTCCCCATCCCCTCCCCACCTTCCCCTGTCTTTCTTCTCCTTCATCTCCCCTTGCCTTCATCCCTCCCTTCCCCTATCTCCTCTTGCCCTCCCATCCTTCCTTCCTCCTTGCCCCCATCAGCCCCCCCGGGGTTAAGGGCTGGCTGGCATCTTCAGCAAATAAGCCCTCTGGGGGTGGCTACGGACCACTGTTTTGCTTTCTTGTGGGTAAGCAAAATTTTAATCACGGTGATCCGCGTAAGAAGACGGCAATTTTTGAGGAATATAAAAAAAAACAGAGATGAGTTTTGGGGTGTTTGGTGTTGTGTGTCTCCCCCCCGACGCTTGTTTTTGGGTTATGACTGTGTTTGTGTGTTTGTTTTTTCACCTTCATGATGTTATTTCGACGTGTTGTGTTGCGTGTTGCTTATATAGTGTTGTATTGTTTGTTTGTGTGTGTGTGTGTGTGTGTGTGTGTGTGTGTGTGTGTGTGTGTTACTAGTGCGCCGTGTAAGTGTAAGTGTCTGTTACCTGGAGCTTCAGGTGTGTTGCTTGGCACTTCACTTGTGTTGCCAGGTGTTTTAATTGTGTTGCTTTGGTTGAGTGTGTTGTCTGATGCGTCGTGTGTGTGTATTCATTAATGTATCGTGTGTTATGGCGTAACTAGAAATCACTTAAGTTAATTAGAAATCTCAACCTTGATGTCTTAAGGTATAACCAAATGAATAGCCAAAGATGGACACCATGTTAGTCTTCGTCCTTAATTACTTGAATGTATATCTTGGTATCTATGTTGCAGCGGCACAAAAGGATTATCAAATGATTAAAGAACCGGTTTGTATGTTTTCGAGCAGGAGAGGAAGAGGGGGGGTGGGGAGAGAGAAAGAGAGAGAGAGAGAGAGAGAGAGAGAGAGAGAGAGGAAAAAAAACAGGGCTAAAACAACTGAAAGATAAGTTGAAACACAGAGTAAAAGTCGTTTCAAGAAAAATTTCTCTGTAAACATTAATTTCGTCTTTTTCACACACCACGCAACGAGTTTTCATCAAGCGGGGGAAACAAAACAATTCTCCATCTGCGCATTAATTAGGAAAGAATGGAAAAATTCTCGCAGCTGTTTTTTGGCCGGGAAATTTACATTTGTTTAAATAAAGATCATGCCCGGAGGGAATGATTATGCATCCTACTGCGGACTGCTAATCAATACTTTGTTCCGCACTGTTTGTTTACTTGGCTCAAACTTCTACCCACTAACTAAATTTTTTTGAGGGGAGGGGAGATTAAAGATTCATTTGACGATGTATCTCTTCTCCATTGGGTTTGAAATATGTCGATCTTACTGGGGGAGGGAAACAGCTTAAACCCCCCCAACCCCCTCACCGTGATAGCCTCCACATTAATTAAATCGTATATTTCTGCGCCAAAGTTTCCTTAATGACACACACTTGACGCGCGGTAAAGATTGGCGTTCCTTCGTTTTTCAGGGTTTTGATATACACGGTTTGGCCTTTGACCCTTCCTGCGCCATATTAATAATGGTTTTGTTATACAGGTGTGTTTCATCAGGGAGTCTGGTTATTGGGGAGGAGGAAACGTGCCCTCACCAGTCCCGCCATTATTACCGCCACCACCACCACCACTACCTTGAGTACTCTACTACCACCACCACCACCTTGAGTACTCTACCACCACCACCACCTTGAGTACTCTACCACGACCACCACCTTGAGTACTCTACCACCACCACTACCACCTTGAGTACTCTACCACGACCACCACCTTGAGTACTCTACCACCACCACTACCACCTTGAGTACTCTACCACGACCACCACCTTGAGTACTCTTACGACCACCGCCTTGGTACTCTACCACCACCACAACCTTTGTACTCTACCACCACCTTACTCTTTTGGTACTCTACCACCACCAGCCTTATGTTCTAACCTTTGTGCTCTACCATCACCTTAGTACGCCACCACCACACACCTTAGTACTCTACCACCCACTACCACCAGTACTACCACAACAACCTTGGTACGCTACCACCATCACCTTGAGTACGCTACCACCACCACTTTAGTACTACCACTACCACCACACCACCACCACCACAGCCACCACCACCACACCACCACCACCATCACCATCACCTTAGGTACTCTACCACCACCACCACCACCACTACCACTGTACGCTACCACTACCACCACCACCACCACCACACAAGCTGTCTTTACTCAACTTTTCTCATTATTACCATATATATTTTTTCCCCGGCGCTGTGAGGTATTTTCAATTTCCTGCTGGTCTTTGTTTTGGATTGTATCATCTTATTTTGTCCGGGATGCCTTCCGTGTTTTGGCCCGCTGAGCTGTGTTTCCGGTGTGTGTGAGAGAGACTTTATAAACAACACTGAAGACAATATCATAGCTAATTAATCTCCGTCGTTAAGAATTTCCACATTTTTTTTTAAAGATAAATTGTTAAATGTGGTGATAATTGTTTATCTAATTGATTAAAATGTTATAATTAAACACGGAGGAAATAAAACCGACCTCCGATTTAGTGAATGGTTCCGGTTTTTTTATTCAGGCAGTTCCGGTTTGGATTTTGGTTTTGGTTTTTTTACTTCGGGTGCTTCCGGTTTTCTCACTTAAGGTAAATCCGGTTTTATGAGTTTAGGTAAAATCGGGTTTTTTTTTTACTTCAAGATGGTGTCATATATACGGTAAAGTGGTGAATGTGTAGTGGTGAGTGTGTGGTGGTGAGTGTGTGGTGGTGAGTGAGTGTGTGGTGAGTGTGTAGTGATGAGTGTGTGGTGACTGTGTGTGGTGGTGGAGTGTGTGGTGGTGAGTGTGTGGTGGTGGTGTGTAGTGATGAGTGTGTAGTGATGAGTGTGTGTGGTGGTGAGTGTGTGGTGGTGAGTGTGTAGTGATGAGTGTGTGGTGGTGAGTGTGTGGTGGTGAGTGTGAGTGAGTGTGTGTGTGTGAGTGTGGTGGTGGGTGTGTGAGTGTGTGGTGGTGAGTGTGTGTGAGTGATGAGTGTGTGGTGGTGAGTGTGTGTGGTGAGTGTGTGGTGGTGTGTGGTGGTGAGTGTGTGGTGGTGAGGTGTGGTGGTGAGTGTGTAGTGGTGAGGTGTGTGTGGTGGTGGTGAGTGTGTGTGTGTGGTGTGTGTGGTGGTGAGTGTGTGGTGGTGTGTGTGGTGGTGAGTGTGTAGTGTGGTGTGTGTGTGGTGGTGTGTGTGTGGTGGTGTGTGTGGTGTGTGTGAGTGTGTGTGTGTGGTGGTGGTGTGTAGTGGTGGTGTGTGTGGTGGTGAGTGTGTGGTGGTGTGGTGGTGGGTGTGTGTGTGTGGTGAGGGGGTGAGTGTGTGTGGTGGTGAGTGTGGTGAGTGTGTAGTGGTGAGTGTCTTGGTATATCGTACTCTCTCTATTCTGATTGGATGTTATAATTCTCATTTATTTCTCATTGGCTCCTTCCTCTCATCTCCTATGCTCCACCCTCCTTTATTTCGTCTACTTCCCCTTACTCCCCACCTCCCTCCTTCCTCCACCTCCCCTACCTCTCTACAGTACACCCCCACCCTTCACCCCCCACCCTTCACCTTCTCCCACCCTCACCTTCTTCCTCTCCTCCACCTCCCTACCCCTCTACACCCCACCCACCTACCCCTCCACCTCCCCACCTCCCTTCCTCCATCTCGTTCCAACTATAGACGCTCCCTTCACTTCCTCTTCACCTTCTTCTAAGCTTTCCACCTTCCCTCCCTTCTTCTAAGCTTTCCACCTCCCTCCCTTCCTCCTACCACTCCAACCACCACATCTTCCCTCCACTACCCCTCCACCTTCCCTCCAACACCTGTAGTGACTGTCTCCTTGAAGGTGTCACCCCGGCAGGTACACCATCATCGAGCTCTTTAATATTTCAACCTGGGGACTTAAATACCATGTGCTGCCACTCCTCCTCTTGTCTGGGTATGGTACAGGGGGGGGGGGTAAGGTACAGGGGGGGAGGCTAGATACAGGGGGAGGCAAGGTAGAAGGGGAGGCTAGATATAGAGGGGGAGGGTAGATACATGGGGAGGCAAAATACAGGGTTAAGATAATGGTTTAACCTCATGAGAACGATGGTTTAACCCTTAAAAGACGATGATTTAACCTTCTACACAACAATTATTTATATATTGCATTATTTTCCCAAGTAATTATTAAACACAAAAAATAATTCCCACCATTCAGCGGAAATTAAACAAGACAACATTTCCCGGTTTATTTTAGAAGCTGTGTCAGATAAAAGGTGCAAAGCTTTGGTAACTCTACGTCAAATATCTACGTATGGAACAATAAACTATTATTTATATTATAGAGGCTAAATTACTTAACCTATTTGTATATGGATCACCTAAAGAATCTCTATCCTAGTTTATTTTACCTAAACATTAACCACCCTAAACCTAACCTAACCTAATTCTAACCTAACCTAACCTAATTCTAACCTAACCTAACCTAACCTAACCTAACCTAACCTAACCTAACCTAACCTAACTTAACCTAACTTAACCTAACTCCCCATGAGGTGGTAATTCTTTAGGTGACCCGTATATATCACGTAGCATGTTGGGTCTAGAATCTTTTATAACCTGACGTATATAATGCTGTATAACTTTCTATCGCATAATACGTGTAAACTATCACACATAAAAGGGTAAATTATCGTAAACTATCGCACATTAGGGACCGCTATCGTAAACTATTGCACATTAAAGGAGTTAACCATCGTAAACTATCACACATTAGAGGGTCAAACTATCGTAAACTATCACACATAAAAGGGTAAACTATCGTAAACCACTGCACATTAGGTACCACTATTGTAAACTATCGCACTTTAGAGGGTTAAACTATGGAAAACTATCACACCAAGAAGGATAAACTAAAGGGTAAACTATCATAAACTATCGCACATCACAATATAATCAACAAGTTCCCCCTACCCCCCTCCTCCCTCCTCCTCCTTATACAAAGAAACATCAGCATCTGGTTTACCCACCCTCATTCTCTCTAATATTCTGGCCTCAGTCTTCATATTTCCGAAACAGTGATTTGATTAAAATTTATTCCCTGGTGAAATTCGTTGGGTTGGGTAGTTGTTCTCGTAATATCAGAGGGAGATGGTAGCAGAGAGTAGTAGAGGTTATTAGTATATGTAGTAAATATGTTGAGTTAAATGCATATAAATGTTTGATCTTAAATTATGTGGGGTTTAAACACTATTGAAATACACTAAGAGATGTAATATAATTTTTATCAACTAATGAAAAAAAAATCTAAATCTCTCATATGTGTTTTTTTTTTTTTTAGTTTCATTATTAGTCTTTGCTTTATATTATGAGGATGTAAGGAAAAGGCAAATTGAAGTAATAATGATTGAAAAATATTTGGATGTCTGAGGTTTCCATTGAGTAATTTTCCCAGAACAAGAACAACAGTCTGCTCGGGTCAAGTGAAGGGCGTAAAGTCACTGGTGTATTGAAAGGGTAAAGGTGAGTGATGATATATGTGAATTTATTATATCTGGGTAAATCTGGTATACTATGGGTTAGAAATCGGGAAATCGGGTAAAGACATTGTGTGTGTGTGTGTGTGTGTGTGTGTGTGTGTGTGTGTGTGTGTGTGTGTGTGTGTGTGTGTGTGTGTGTGTGTGTGTGTAAATAAGCCACTTTTACTTTACTTGTCAATGGGAGTAAAATTCCTGGTCACATATACTCGTCTTGGGTGTTGGTGAGCTCAGTGAATCGACTCAGCCAAGGAGCTTAGCCAGACAAAATGTGCCTTGTGTGTTGTTTAGGAAGGATTATGTTGATCCCTGGCCTGATGTGTGAGGTGTGTGTGTGTGTGTGTGTGTGTGTGTGTGTGTGTGTGTGTGTGTGTGTGTGTGTGTGTGTCCCATTGACTACTCAGGAGTGGCGCCTCTACCTCCTCCTCCACCACCTTTTTCTTCACTGGCAGGTGTTTGTTAAGGGGTAGGGGAGGAGGTAGTTTAGTTTGGTTAGGTTAGGTTAGGTTAGTTAGGTTAGGGTTAGGTTAGGTTATTCTCTAATACTAACCATGTCCATCACAGCCATCCTCACTCCCTCGTCTTTTCCTCCTCCATCACCCTCAATCCTTCATCTTTCCTCTTCATCCTCCATCATACTAACACCCTCACTCCTCGTCCACCACCTTCACTCCATCACTCCATCATACTAACACTCTCACTCCATCACTCCTCCTCCACCACCTCTCACCCTCACCCATCATACTACACCTCCACTCACCCACCTCACTCTAACACTCTCACTCCATCACCTCACTCCCTCCACCACCCTCACTCCCTCCACCACCTTCACTCCCTCACTCCATCATACTAACACACTCCATCACCCTCACTTCCTCGTCCACCACTCTCACTCCATCACCCTCACTCCCCCACGCTGGCTCCTACACCACCTGTCTTGTTCCATCATTCATACTCCTTCATGCCTACTCCAAGGGCTTCCTCTCCATCATTCATCCCCCCCCTCATGCATACTGCCTCCCTGCGCCAAATATCACAGCTGCGTCCACCTTTCAGATATAGATGGACAATCATATTACAACGGGCGACTATCAATATTAAGACGCACACCTACCATCGTCCAAGATACACACACACACAGAACATACACACACACACACACAGACATACACACACACACACACTGAACATACATACACACGGACACACACACAAGACACACACACACACACAAATATATAAAACCACAAACACACATACATACACACAGCCCCCCCACACACACCCCACAACCCCACACCCTCCCCCACACACACATATAATAGGTGGAAGAAGAAGAAGAAGAAGGAAGACTGTGGGTTTGTTGAATAATTACTTAATCCAAAATGTGTAACATTGGTAGTAGGATAAATATTATAAAGGTTGGCCATCTTAGACGGACGCAGAGGCAGCATCCGTCAAAAATGTTCTTAATAATATAGTGAACCGCGGCGGTCTATCTTACGTATCCATAATCGTGGAGACGGTGATGCATTTAACATATTCTCCAAGTCTCGGTGTTACTAATCTTGGTTGCTAATGGTGGTGGTGGTGGTGGTGTGGGGTGAGTAGGGGTGATAGTGGTGGTGTGATAAGGTGGTGGTGGTGGTGGTGGTGGTTGGGTAGTAGGGGGTGATAGTGGTGGTTGAGTGTTGGTGGTGGTGGGTGGTGGTGGGGGTAGGGGTGGTGGTGGTTGGTGTTGGTGGTGGTGGTGGTGGTGGTGGTGGGGGGTGGGGTAGTGGGGTGATAGTGGTGGTGGTTAGTGTGGTGGTGGTGGTTGGTGGTGGTGGTGGGGGGTTGAGGGGTGATAGTGGTGGTGAGTGTTGGTGGTGGTGGTGGGGGGTGGGTAGTAGGGGTGATAGTGGTGGTTGAGTGGTGGTGGTGGTGGTAGGTGTAGTGGTGGGTGTAGTTGGGTGTGTTGGTGGTGGTGGTAGGTGGGGGTGGGGAGTTAGTGGGGTGGTAGTGGTGGTTGAGTGTGGTGGTGGTGGTGGTGGTGGGGGTATGGTGATAGTGGTGGTTGAGTGTTGGTGGTGGTGGTGGTGGGGGGTGGTAGTAGGTGGTGATAGTGGTAGGTTGAGTGTGGTGGTGGTTATGGTTGGGTGGGGAGGTAGGTGGTACTGTTGATGTTGCGGGTGCTGGTTAGGTTAGGTAATCTCACTTCGCCCCACCAGGATAAATATGTCTCGTTAGGACTCTCTTGAGGATAGTTTCGATCACACCAAAATTAGACATCCTAGCTTGTTTCACCCGAAGATTAATCACCCTAATCTAATCTACCACCCCCCCACACACACTGGTAGCGTTAGGGTGGTTAATCTGCAGGTGAAATAATCTGGGGTGTCTTAATCTCCTGACCACCCTCCCTCCTCCTCTTCCTCCTCCAAAAAGCAACTCTTACAAATTACTACCGCCTCCTTCTCTCCTTCCTCCTCCTCCTCATCCTCCATCAAGCAGCTTCCTACAAATATCTAGCTCCTCCTCCAACTAGTTCCTCCTTCATTACAAAATTCCCAAAGCAACTCCCTCCCTACCTGGTCAACCTTCTCGATAATGACCTCCCAAAACCCCCAGTCAATAACCCCAAACGCCCCCAGACAATCACTCCAAACCTCCCCTGATGTAAATACACCCCCCATCACCCCAGAAAATCATATTCAAACCCCCTTATAAAAACCCCTACCACCCCCCTCCCTCCTCCCAAAGAATCACTTCAACTCCCCCATATAAATACCCCTACCCCCTTACTCCTCACCCCCCACCCACCCCTCACTATACACACTCATTGGCCACCTCACAATATAAACATCTTCCTCACACAGACATATTCCTCCTACCTTAGAAAATATCCCTCCTTCTACCTGTGTGTTTGGTAACGATGTTTACTAATTTGGGTCCGTAATTGTCTTGTTGGAAATGGTGTATTAAAGAAAAAAAATATAAAGGAAATAAATAAACAGACGTGGGTGTATAAATTCCTTGTTTCCTTGTTGTATGTGTGTTTGTTCTGTGTTTGTGTCCGTTCGCCCATCTCTCTCTCTCTCTCTCCCCGTACCGTGAAATACACCGTCGGAAATAATTATGAATATATAATCAAATAATTTATAGGTATTTGTTGAGATAAGATAGCGAATGGGGAAAAAAAAAAGTCCCACAGAGACCTTACAGTTTGCATACTTAATTCTTCAACTATCAGCCAATTACTCTCTCTCTCTCTCTTTCTCTCTCACTCTCTCTCTCTCTCTCTCTCTCTCTTTCGTGGGTCTGGGGAAATGAGAAACAAACACAGCTATGGACATTAAACTTGGTCTGGGTATTTGTGGTTTGTGAGTGGTCAGTTTATTGTGTAAATCTTAGCTGAGGGGAAAATACACTGACTAGCTCTGGGTACTCTGATATCTTCTTCTTCTTCTTCTTCTTCTTCTTCTTCTTCTTCTTCTTCTTTTTCTTCTTCTTCTTCTTCTTCTTCTTCTTCTTCTTCTTCTTCTTCTTCTTCTTCTTCTTCTTCTTCTTCTTCTTCTTCTTCCTATTCTTCTTCGTCTTCGTCTTCTTCTCTTCTTCTCTTCCTCCTCCTCATCTTCTTCCTCTTCGTCTGCCTCCTCTTCTTCCTCTTCGTCTGCCTCCTCTTCTTCCTTCTCTTCTTCCTTATATTCCTCGTCTTCTCTTCCTCCTTCTCATCATCTTCTTTTTCGCCTGCCTCCTCTTCTGCCTCTTCTCTCCTCTTCTCTTCTTCCTCTTCCTCCTTCTCTTCTTCCTCCTCTTCCTCCTTCTCTTCTTCCTTCTCTTCCTCCTTCTCTTCTTCTTCCTCCTCTTTGTCTACCTCCTCTTTCTCTTCTATGTTATGTTAGGTCTTGTTTGTTAGGTAGGTGTGTGTG